>NW_026536399.1:0-30431 GCF_028551555.1 Melozone crissalis
GAAGCTGTGGAGGGGATTTGGGTGCCCATTTTTGGGGTTTTTCACCCCAATTTTTGGGATTTTAGGTGAAACCCCACAGGCGAGAAGCTGTGGAGGGGATTTGGGTGCCCATTTTTGGGGTTTTTCACCCCTCAATTTTTGTGATTTTAGGTGAAACCCACGGACGAGAAGCTGCGGAGGGGATTTGGGTGCCCATTTTTGGGGTTTTTCACCCCAATTTTTGGGATTTCAGATAAAACCCACGGACGAGAAGCTGTGGAGGGGATTTGGGTGCCCATTTTTGGGGTTTTTCACCCCAATTTTGGGATTTTTAGGTGGTGAAACCCACGGACGAGAAGCTGTGGAGGGGATTTGGGTGCCCATTTTTGGGGTTTTTCACCCCAATTTTTGGGATTTTAGGTAAAACCCACAGGCGAGAAGCTGTGGAGGGGATTTGGGTGCCCATTTTTGGGGTTTTTCACCCCAATTTTTGGGATTTTAGGTAAAACCCACAGGCGAGAAGCTGTGGAGGGGATTTGGGTGCCCATTTTTGGGGTTTTTCACCCCAATTTTTGGGATTTTAGGTGAAGCCCACAGACGAGAAGCTGCGGGAGCTGCAGGGGTGGGTTTTAACCCCATTTTGGGGGTTTTTCACCCCAATTTTTGGGATTTTAGGTGAAGCCCACGGACGAGAAGCTGCGGGGAGCTGCGGGGGGCCAAGCTGGTGATCGATGTGATTCGCTACGAGCCCCCCCACATCAAGAAGGCGCTGCAGTTCGCGTGCGGCAACGCCCTGGTGTGCGACAACGTCGAGGACGCGCGCAGGATCGCCTTCGGGGGCCACCAGCGGCACAAGGTGCCCCCAAATCACCCCAAAAATATCCTAAAATTATCCTAAAATTATCCTCAAAGCAGCCCAAAACAGCCCCATGGCCTTCGGGGGCCACCAGCGGCACAAGGTGCCCCAAATCACCCCAAAAAACTGCCAAAATCACCCCAAAAATACCCTAAAATTATCCTAAAATTATCCTCAAACCAGCCCAAAAACAGCCCCATGGCCTTCGGGGGCCACCAGCGGCACAAGGTGCCCCCAAATCACCCCAAAAACTGCCAAAATCACCCCAAAAATACCCTAAAAATATCCTAAAATTATCCTCAAACCAGCCCAAAACAGCCCCATGGCCTTCGGGGGCCACCAGCGGCACAAGGTGCCCCCAGATCACCCCAAAATTATCCTAGAATCACCCCACAAATACTCTAAAAATAGCCTGAAACTGCTCCAAGACTACCCCAAAAATACCTTAAAAGTCGGCTTGAAAATACCCCAGAAATACCCTAAAAATGGCCTGAAATCACCCCCAAAACCAGCCCCAAACTGCCCCCCAAAACTGACCTGAAAATACCCCCCAAAAGTGCCCCAAAATCACCTCAAAAATACACAAAAATCCACCCCAGAAATACCCTAAAAATGGCCTGAAATCACCCCCAAAAATACCCTAAAAAAACAGCCTTAAGTCACCCCAAAGGCAGCCCCCAGTGTGTCCCCAGTGTGTCCCCAGTGTGTCCCCAGTGATGTCCCCAATGTCCCCACAGACGGCCCTCGACCCTTGATGGGGACGCTGTTCCAGCGGTCCGTGGGTGTCCCCCAATGTCCCCAGTGATGTCCCCCACAGATGGTGGCCCTGGACAGGACACCCTGTTCCAGAAGTTCATGGTGTCCCATGGTGTCCCCCAATGTGTCCCCAATGTCCCCAGTGTGTCCCCAGTGTCCCCACAGACGGTGACCCTGGACAGGACCCTGTTCCTGCAGTCCATGGTTGGCTCTGGGTGTCCCCAATGTCCCCAATGTCCCCACAGACGGTGGCCCTGGACGGCACGCTGTTCCAGGAGTCGGGGGTGTCTCAGTGATGTCCCCAATGATGTCCCCAGTGTCCCCAATGGATGTCCCCAATGTCCCTGTTGGTGTCCCCACAGATGGTGGCCCTGGACGGGACCCTGTTCCAGAAGTCTGGGGTTACTCTGGATGTCCCCAGTGTCCCTGTTGATGTCCCCAGTGTCCCTGTTGATGTCCCTGTTGATGTCCCCATGGATGTCCCCAATGTCCCCACAGACGGTGGCCCTGGACGGGACGCTGTTCCAGAAGTCGGGGTGTCCCATGGATGTCTCCAATGATGTCCCCAGTGTCCCCACAGACGGTGGCCCTGGACGAGACCCTGTTCCAGAAGTCCATGGTGTCCCATGGATGTCCCCAATGATGTCCCCAATGTCCCCTCAGACAGTGACCCTGGACAGGACCCCTGTTCCTGCAGTCCATGGTTGGCTCTGGGTGTCCCCCAATGTCCCCAATGATGTCCCCACAAGACGGTGGCCCTCGATGGGACCCTGTTCCAGAAGACGAGGGTGTCCCATGGATGTCCCCAGTGATGTTCCCAATGATGTCCCCAATGGTGTCCCCAATGTCCCCAATGATGTCCCCAATGTCCCCATTGGTGTCCCCCACAGATGGTGGCCCTGGACGGGACGCTGTTCCAGCAGTCCATGGTTGGCTTTGGGTGTCCCCAATGTCCCCATGGATGTCCCCAATGTCCCCACAGACGGTGGCCCTCGATGGGACGCTGTTCCAGGAGTCGGGGGTGTCTCAGTGATGTCCCCAATGATGTCCCCAATGTCCCCAATGATGTCCCCCAATGATGTCCCCAATGTCCCCACAGACGGTGGCCCTCGATGGGACGCTGTTCCAGAAGTCGGGGGTGATCTCGGGCGGTGCCAGTGACCTCAAGGCCAAGGCTCGGCGCTGGGGGGAAGCGAAGAAAAGCCGTGGACAAGCTCAAGGAGAAGAAGGAGAGGCTGACGGAGGAGCTCAAGGTGGGAGCCCAGAACTGACCCTAAAAACCCAAAACTGACCCCAGAAACCCAAAACCGAGCCTAAAGCTGAGTCTGAAACCCAAACCTGAGCCTAAATCCCAAACCTGACCCTAAAACTGACCCTAAAACCCAAAACTGACCCTAAAACTGACCCTAAAACCTCAAACCTGACCCCAGAAACCCAAAACTGACCCTAAACTGACCCTAAAACCCAAAACTGACCCCAGAAACCCAAAACTGACCCTAAACTGACCCTAAAACCCAAAACTGACCTAAAAACCCAAAACTGACCCTAAAACCCAAAACTGACCCTAAAACCTCAAACCTGAGCTTAAATCCCAAATCTGACCCTAAAACCCAAAACTGACCCCAAAACTGACCCTAAAAACCCAAAACTGACCCCAGAAACCCAAACCGAGCCTAAAGCTGAGTCTGAAACCCAAACCTGAGCCTAAATCCCAAACCTGACCCTAAAACTGACCCCTAAAACCCAAAACTGACTCTAAACTGACCCTAAAACCTCAAACCTGACCCCAGAAACCCAAAACTGACCCTAAACTGACCCTACAAACCCAAAACTGACCCTAAAACTGACCCTAAAACCCAAAACTGACTCTAAACTGACCCTAAAACCCAAAACTGACCCTAAAACTGACCCTAAAACCCAAAACTGACCCTAAACTGACCCTAAAACCCAAAACTGACCCTAAAACCCAAAACTGACCCTAAACTGACCCTAAAACCCAAACCTGAGCCTAAATCCCAAATCTGACCCTAAAACCCAAAACTGACCCTAAAACCTCAAACCTGACCCCAGAAACCCAAAACTGACCCTAAACTGACCCTAAAACCCAAAACTGACCCTAAAACCCCAAACTGACCCTAAAACTGACCCTAAAACCTCAAACCTGAGCCTAAATCCCAAACCTGACCCTAAAACCCCAAACTGACCCCACACAAGCTCAAGGAGAAGAAGGAGAGGCTGACGGAGGAGCTCAAGGTGGGACCCCAAAACTGACCCCAAAACTGACCCTAAAACCCAAAACTGACCCTATAGACCCAAAACTGACCTCAAAACTGAGCCCAAAAACCAAAACCCGAGCCTAAACTGAGCCTAAAACCCAAAACTGACCCTAAAACCCCCAAAGTGACCCCAAACAAGCTCAAGGAGAAGGAGCAGCTGAGCGAGGAGTTCAAGGCGGGACCCCAAAACTGAGCCCTAAAACCCAAACCTGACCCCAGAAACCCAAACCTGACCCCAAAAACCCAAACCTGACCCCAGAAACCCAAACCTGACCCCGAAAACTCAAACCTGACCCCGAAAACTCAAACCTGACCCCAAAAACTCAAACCTGACCCTAAAACTGAGCCTAAAAACCCAAACCTGACCCCAGAAACCCAACCTGACCCCGAAAACTCAAACCTGACCCTGAAACTGGCCCCAAAAACCCAAACCTGACCCCAAAAACCCAAACCTGACCCCAAAAACCCAAACCTGACCCCAAAAACTCAAACCTGACCCCAAAAACTCAAACCTGACCCTAAAACTGAGCCTAAAAAACCCAAACCTGACCCCCAGAAACCCAAACCTGACCCCGAAAACTCAAACCTGACCCTGAAACTGAGCCCAAAAACCCCAAACCTGACCCCAAAAACCCAAACCTGACCCCGAAAACTCAAACCTGACCCCAAAAACCCAAACCTGACCCCGGAAACCCAAACCTGACCCCAGAAACCCAAACCTGACCCCAAAAACCCAAACCTGACCCCAGAAACCCAAACCTGACCCTAAAACTGAGCCTAAAAACGCAAACTTGAGGCTAAAACCCCAAAGTGACCCCAAACAAGCTCAAGGAGAAGAAGGAGAGGCTGACGGAGGAGCTCAAGGTGGGACCCCAGAACTGAGCCCCAAAACCCAGAACTGAGCCCAAACTGAGCCTAAAACCCAAACCTGAGCCTAAAACTCAAACCTGAGCCTAAAAACCACACTGGCCCCAAAAGGGACCCTGAATTTTCCCGTTTTTCTCCCATTTTCCCAAATTCCCAGGTTTTCTCCCCAATCCAGGAGCAGATGGAGGCCGAGCGCAAGGAGGCCGAGCTGCGCCCCCAAATTCCCATTTTTTCCTCATTTTTTCCTCATTTTTTCCTCATTTTTTCCTCATTTTTTCCTCATTTTTTCCTCATTTTTTTCCCATTTTTCCCCAATTTTTTCCCCATTTCCCCCCATAATTCCCAAAATTCTCATTTTTCCCCATTTCTCCTGACTTTTCCCCCATTTTTCCCCACTCCAGGAGCAGATGAAGGCCAAGCGCAAGGAGGCCGAGCTGTGCCCCCCAAATTCCCATTTCTTCCTCATTTTTTCCTCATTTTTTTTCCCGTTTTTTTCCCAATTTTTTCCCCATTTTCCTCCATTTCCCCCATAATTCCCAAAATTCTTATTTGTTCCCATTTTTCTCCCAGATTTTCCCAAATTTCTCCTTTTTTTCCCCCTGCAGGAGCAGATGAAGGCCAAGCACAAGGAGGCCGAGCTGCGCCCCCAAATTCCCATTTTTTCCTCATTTTTTCCTCATTTTTTCCTCATTTTTTCCTCATTTTCCCCCATTTTCCCCCCATAATTCCCATTTTTACCCTGAATTTCCCCAAAAACCCCAATTTTTTTCCTGAATTTTCCCCCTTTTTTCCCCCATTCAGGAGCAGATGAAGGCCAAGTGCAAGGAGGCCGAGCTGCGCCCCCAAATTCCCATTTTTCCTCATTTTTCCCTCATTTTTTCCTCATTTTTTTTCCCAATTTTTTCCCCAATTTTTCCCCATTTCCCCCCATTTCCCCCCCATAATTCCCAAAATTCTCATTTTTCCCATTTTTCCTGACTTTTTCCCCATTTTCCCCCATTCAGGAGCAGATGAAGGCCAAGCACAAGGAGGCCGAGCTGTGCCCCCAAATTCCCATTTTTTCCTCATTTTTTTCCCAATTTTTTCCCAATTTCCCCCCATTTTTCCCCTGAATTTCCTCAAAAATCCCATTTTTTTTCCTCAATTTCCCATTTTTCCTGATTTTCCCCCATTTTTTCCCCACTCCAGGAGCAGATGAAGGCCAAGTGCAAGGAGGCCGAGCTGTGCCCCCAAATTCCCATTTTCCCTCATTTTTTCCTCATTTTTTTCCCGTTTTTTCCCCAATTTTTTCCCTATTTCCCCCCATAATTCCCGTTTTTTCCCATTTTTCTCCCAGATTTTCCTGATTTTCCCCTTTTTTTCCCAATTCCAGAAGCAGATGAAGGCCAAGCGCAAGGAGGCCGAGCTGCGCCCCCAAATTCCCATTTTTCCTCATTTTTTCCTCATTTTTTTCCCATTTTTCCCCAATTTTTTCCCCATTTCCCCCCATAATTCCCAAAATTCTCATTTTTTCCCATTTTTCCTGACTTTTTCCCCATTTTCCCCCATTCAGGAGCAGATGAAGGCCAAGTGCAAGGAGGCCGAGCTGTGTCCCCAAATTCCCATTTTTCCCCTCATTTTTTCCTCATTTTTTTCCCCGTTTTTTCCCCAATTTTTTCCCTATTTCCCCCCCATAATTCCCGTTTTTTCCCATTTTTCTCCCAGATTTTTCTGATTTTTCCCCTTTTTTTCTCCAATTCCAGGAGCAGATGAAGGCCAAGTGCAAGGAGCCCGAGCTGCGCCCCCAAATTCCCATTTTTCTCATTTTTCCCTCATTTCTTCCTCATTTTTTCCTCATTTTTTTCCCAATTTTTTTCCCATTTCCCCCCATTTTCCCCCCATAATTCCCAAAATTCTCATTTTTCCCATTTCTCCTGACTTTTTCCCCATTTTCCCCCCCTGCAGGAGCAGATGAAGGCCAAGCGCAAGGAGCCCGAGCTGCGCCCCCAAATTCCCATTTTTCCCTCATTTTTTCCTCATTTTTTTCCCTATTTCCCCCCATAATTCCCATTTTTTCCCATTTTCCTCCCAGATTTTCCTGATTTTCCCTTTTTTCCCCATTCCAGGAGCAGATGAAGGCCAAGCGCAAGGAGGCCGAGCTGCGCCAGGTGCAGTCCCAGGCCCACGGGCTCCAAATGCGCCTCAAATATTCCCAGAGTGACCTGGAGCAGACCAAGACCCCGGCACCTGGCACTGAACCTGCAGGTGGGACACCGGCTTTGGGGGGAAAAAAAGAGATTTTGGGAAAAAATCCAAAATTTGGGGAAAAAAATCCGAAATTTGGGGAAAAAAATCTGAATTTTTGGGGAAAAAATGTGATTTTTTTGGGAAAAAATGTGAGTTTTTTGGGGAAAAAAAGTGAATTTTTTGGGGGAAAAAAATCTGAATTTAAGGAGAAAAAACCGGATTGGGAAATTAAAAAAAAGTGAATTTGGGGGAAAAAAGTGAATTTGGGGACAAAAAATGTCAATTTGGGGGCAAAAAAAAGTGAATTTTTTTGAGAAAATTGTGAATTTTGGAGGAAATTCCCCTGTCGAATATTCCCAAAGCGACCTGGAACTGAAGCTGCGGGTGAGACTCAGATTTGGGTGGAAAAAAGTGGATTTTGGTAAAAAAATGGGAATTTTGGGGACAAAAATCAGAATTTTGGGGGAAAAAAAATCTGAATTTTGGGGGAAATTCCCTCATTAAATGTTCTCAAAGTGACCTGGAACAGACCAAGACCCGGCACCTGGCACTGAACCTGCAGGTGGGACACGGCTTTGGGGGGAAAAAATGAGATTTTGGGAAAAAATCCAAAATTTGGGGAAAAAAATCCAAAATTTGGGGAAAAAAAAATCCAAAATTTGGGGAAAAAAAATCCAAAATTTGGGGAAAAAATCTGAATTTTTGTTGAAAAAATGGGGATTTTCCAGGGAAAAAAGCAAATTTTTGGGGGGAGAGAAACACGAATGTTTTGGAAAAAAAATTCTGGATTTTGGGGTAAAAATGTGGATTTAAAAACAAATGTGAATTTGGGGAGAAAAAGTGAGGTTTTGGAAAAAAAAAATCTGAATTTTGGAGGGAAAAAAGGTGAAATTTTGGGGGAAATTCCCCCATCAAAGGTTCCCAAAGCGACCTGGAACTGAAGCTGCGGGTGAGACTCAGATTTGGGGGGGAAAATGGAATTTGGTAAAAAAACGTGGACGTGGGGGGGAAAAAATTTCCAATTTTTCCCCCATTTCCCCCTCTTTTCTTTCCTCTCCATTTTTCCATTTTTTCTTCATTTTTCTCCATTTTTTTTCAATTTTTTCCAATTTTTTCTCACAAATTTCCCCCTTTTTTCCCACTTTTCCCCATTTTTCTCACAATTTTCCCATTTTTCCCCATTTCCAGGAGAACTCCAAGCTGAAGAGTGAATTTACCAATTTTGAGATTTCAGGGATTGGATTTTGGGGTTCAGGGCTGGATTTTAATCCCATTTTTCCTCCTTTTTTCCCAATTTTTCTCCCAAGTTTTCCCCTTTTTCTTCCTCTTTATTTTTCCCTTTTTTCCCCCATTTTCTTCCCATTTCCCCCCTTTTTTCTCACCATTTCCCCCCTTTTTATTCCTCTTCATTTTTCCATTTTCCCCCATTTTCACCTTGTTATTTTTTTCATTTTTGCCCCCATTTTTTTTTCAAATTTTCCCCATTTTTTTTTCAAATTTTCCCATTTTTTCCCATTTCCAGGAGAAGTCCAAGCTGGAGAGCGAATTTCCAATTTTGGGGTTCCAGGGATTGGATTTTGGGGTTCAGGGCTGGATTTTAATCCCATTTTCCCTTTTTTTTTTCTCCTTTTTCCCCCATTTTTTCTCTCATTTTCCCCAATTTTTTTCCCAATTTTTCTTCCCATTTTCTCACAATTTTCCCCTCTTTTTTTCTCTTTATTTTTCCATTTTTTCCATTTTTCCCTTGGTTTTTTTTTACATTTTTGCCCCTTTTTTCCTCATTTTTTTTCAAATTTTCTCCATTTTTTTTCAAATTTTTCCCAATTTTTCCTATTTTTCTCACATTTTCTCCCCAATTTTCCCCCATTTTTCTCAGAATTTTCCCATTTTTTCCCATTTCCAGGAGAAGTCCAAGCTGGAGAGCGAATTTCCAATTTTGGGGTTCCAGGGATTGGATTTTGGGGTTCAGGGCTGGATTTTAATCCCATTTTTCCCTTTTTTTTCTCCCATTTTTTCTCTCATTTTCCCCAATTTTTTTCCCAATTTTTCTTCCCATTTTCTCACAATTTTCCCCCTCTTTATTTCCTCTTTATTTTTCCATTTTTTCCATTTTTCCCTTGGTTTTTTTTTTTTCATTTTTGCCCCTTTTTTCCTCATTTTTTTTCAAATTTTTCCTTCTTCTCCCTCTTTTCTTTTCTTCTTCCCTCTCTCTCCATTTCTTTTTCAAATTTTTCCCAATTTTTCCTATTTTTCTCACATTTTCTCCCCAATTTTCCCCATTTTTCTCACAATTTTCCCATTTTTCCCCATTTTCCAGGAGAAGTCACATGCTGGAGTGCGAATTTCCAATTTTGGGGTTCCAGGGATTGGATTTTGGGGTTCAGGGCTGGATTTTAATCCCATTTTTCCCTTTTTTTTCTCCCATTTTTTCTCCATTTTTTCCCCAATTCTTTCCCAATTTTTCTTCCCATTTTCTCACAATTCTCCCCCCCATTTTTTCCAATTTTCCCCCCCTTTTTTTCCTCTTTATTTTTCCATTTTTCCCTTGGGTTTTTTTTCATTTTTGCCCCTTTTTTCCCCATTTTTTTTCAAATTTTTCCCCATTTTTTCCCATTTTTCTCACAAATTTCCCCCTTTTTTCCCACTTTTCCCCGTTTTTCTCACAATTTCCCCCAATTTTGCCCATTTCCAGGAGAAGTCCAAGCTGGAGAGCGAGTTGGCCAATTTTGGGCCGCGCATCAACGACATCAAACGAATCATCCAGGGCCGGGAGCGCGAGATGAAGGACCTGAAGGAGAAAATGAACCAGGTCTGGGGCAAATCTGGGGCTTTTTGGGAAAATTCCAGAATTTGGGGGAAAAATCCCCAAAATTTGGCTAAAAAATCCCAATTTTGGGGAAAAAAAATCCCAATTTTTGGCAAAAAAAATCCCAATTTTGGGGAAAAAAATCCCAATTTTTGGGGACAAAAAAAACCACAATTTTTGGGACAAAAAATCCAATTTTTGGGAAAAAAATCCCAATTTTTGGCAAAAAAATTCCAATTTTTGGCAAAAAAAAATCACAATTTTTGGCAAAAATTCCAATTTTTGGGAAAAAAAATCCCAATTTTTGGCAAAAAAATCCCAATTTGGGGAAAAAAATCCCCAATTTTTGGGACAAAAAAACCAATTTTTGGGACAAAAAAATCCAATTTTTGGGAAAAAAATCCCAATTTTTGGCAAAAAAATTCCAATTTTTGGCAAAAAAAATCACAATTTTTGGCAAAAATTCCAATTTTTGGGAAAAAAATCCCAATTTTTGGGAAAAAAATCCCAATTTTGGGGAAAAAAATCCCAATTTTTGGCAAAAAAAATCCAATTTTTGGCAAAAAAATCCCAATTTTTGGGAAAAATTCCAATTTTTGGGAAAAAAATCCCAATTTTTGGGGAAAAAAAATCCCAATTTTTGGGCAAAAAATCCCAATTTTTGGCAAAAATTCCAATTTTTGGGGAAAAAAAATCCCAATTTTTGGGAAAAAAATCCCAATTTTTGGGAAAAAAAATCCCAATTTTGGGGAAAAAAATCCCAATTTTTGGCAAAAAAAATCCAATTTTTGGCAAAAAAATCCCAATTTTTGGCAAAAAAATCCAATTTTTGGCAAAAAAATCCCAATTTTTGGGAAAAAAAATCCCAATTTTTGGGAAAAAATCCCAATTTTGGGGAAAAAATCCCAATTTTGGGGAAAAAAATCCCAATTTTTGGCAAAAAAATCCCAATTTTTGGCAAAAATCCCAATTTTTGGGAAAAAATCCCCAATTTTTGGGAAAAAATCCCAATTTTGGGAAAAAAATCCCAATTTTTGGGAAAAAATCCCAATTTTGGGGAAAAAAAATCCCAATTTTTGGGAAAAAAAATCCCAATTTTTGGCAAAATTCCAATTTTTGGCAAAAAAATCCCAATTTTTGGCAAAAAAATCCCAATTTTTTGGGAAAAAATCCCAATTTTGGGGAAAAAAAATCCCAATTTTTGGGGAAAAAAATCCCAATTTTGGGGAAAAAAATCCCAATTTTTGGCAAAAAAATTCCAATTTTTGGCAAAAATCCCAATTTTTGGGAAAAAAATCCCAATTTTTGGGAAAAAATCCCAATTTTGGGGAAAAAAAATCCCAATTTTTGGCAAAAAAAATCCAATTTTTGGGAAAAAAATCCCAATTTTTGGGAAAAAAAAATCCCAATTTTGGGGAAAAAAATCCCAATTTTGGGGAAAAAAATCCCAATTTTGGGGGAAAAAAATCCCAATTTTTTGGCAAAAAAATCCCCAAAATTTGGCAAAAAAATCCCAATTTTTGGGAAAAAAATCCCAATTTTTGGCAAAAAAATCCAATTTTTGGGAAAAAAAATCCCAATTTTTGGGAAAAAAATCCCAATTTTGGGGGAAAAAAAATCCCAGTTTTGGGGAAAAAAATCCCAATTTTGGGAGTTTTAGGGGGATTTGGGGATTTTCGTGGGGAATTTGGGGTGGATTTGAGGAATTTTTGGGTCTCCCAGATTTGGAGATTTTTAGGGGGATTTTGGGGGAGATTAGATTTTTGGGTGGAATTTGGGGTTTTGGGGAGGATTTAGGGGGATATTTGGGGGGAGATTTTGGGGGGATTTTGGGGGGATTTTGGGGGGGATTTGGGGAGATTTTGGGGGAGATTTTTTTGGGTGGAATTTGGGGTGTTTGGGGAGGATTTTGGGGATTTTTGGGTGGAATTTGGGGGATTTAGGGGAATATTTTAGGGGGGATTTGGGGTTTTGGGGGGAGATTTTTTGGGTGGAATTTGGGGTTTTGGGGAGGATTTTGGGGGGATTTTGGGGTGGAATTTGGGGTTTTTGGGGAGGATTTTGGGGATTTTAGGACAATTTGTGAGGAGATTTTGGGGGGAATTTGGGGATTTTGGGGGGAGATTTTGGGGAGATTTTTGGGTTGAATTTGGGGTTTTTGGGGAGGATTTTGGGGATTTTGGGACAATTTGTGAGGAGATTTTGCGGGATTTTGGGTAGATTTTTTGGGTGGATTTGGGGGATTTTGGGGGAGATTTTTTGGGTGGAATTTGGGGTTTTTGGGGAGGATTTTGGGGATTTTAGGACAATTTGTGAGGAGATTTTGGGGGGAATTTGGGGGTTTTGGGGGGAGATTTTGGGGGGATTTTGGGGTGGAATTTGGGGTTTTGGGGAGGATTTATGGGGGATTTTTGGGGGGAATTTGAGGAATTTTTGGGTCTCCCAGATTTAGAGATTTTTAGGGTGGATTTTGGGGGAGATTTTTGGGTGGAATTTGGGGAGGATTTGGGGATTTAGGGGAATGTTTTAAGGTGGATTTGGGGGATTTTGGGGTTCCCCAAATTTCGGGGATTTGGGAAATTTTGGGGAGATTTTTTGATGGAATTTGGGGTTTTGGGAGGATTTTGGGGAATATTTTAGGGTGGACTTGGGGGATTTTTGCATCCCCTAGATTTGGGGTTTGGGGGATTTTGGGGGGGGATTTTGAGGATTTTGGGATCCCCCAGATTTGAGGATTTTAGGCCGATTTGTGGAGAGATTTTGGGGCAGATTTTGGGGGGATTCTGGGGGGAATTTGGAACATTTTGGGGTCCCTGGCCCTGCCCCCCCCCCAGGTGGAGGACGAGGTGTTCGAGGAGTTCTGCCGCGAGATCGGGGTCAGGAACATCCGCGAGTTCGAGGAGGAGAAGGTCAAGAGGCAGAACGAGATCGCCAAGAAAAGGTCAGGGCACCCCAAAAACCTCTCAGGGACCCCAAAAACCCCATCAGGGACCCCAAAAACACCTCAGGGTAACCTAAAAACCCTCAGGGACCCCCAAAAACCTCTCAGGGACCCCAAAAACCCCATCAGGGACCCCAGAAACCCCCGGGGACCCCAAAAAAAACCATTAAGGACCCCAAGAAACATCTCAAGAACCTCCAAGAACTTCTCAGGAACCCCAAAAAACCCCTCAGAGACCCCAAAAATCTCTGAGGAACCCCAAAAACCATCTCAAGGACCTCCAAAACCCCTCAGAGACCCCAAAAAAACCTCTGAGGAACCTCAATAAACATCTCAAGAACTTCTGAGGAACGGCAAAAACCCCTCAGAGACCCCAAAAAACCTCTCAAAGTCCCTAAAAAACCTCTGAGGAACCCCAACAAACATCTCAAGAACTTCTGAGGAACCCCAAAAACCCCTCAGAGTCCCCAAAAACCTCTGAGGAGCCCCAACAAACATCTCAAGAACCCCCAAGAACTTCTCAGGAACCTCAAAAAAACTTTCAGAGACCCCAAAACCCCTCAGAGTCCTCAAGAAACCCCTGAGGAACCTCAATAAACATCTCCAGAACCTCAAAAGTCTTCTGAGGACTCCAAAAAACATCTCAAGAACCTCAAAGAACTTCTCAGTAACCCCAAAAAAAACCTTCAGGGTCCTCAAAAACCCCTCAGAGACCCCAAAAAACCTCTGAGGAACCCCAAAAACCATCTCCAGAACTTCTGAGGAACCCCAAAAAAACCCCTTAGAGACCCCAAAAAACCCCTGAGGAACCCCAAAAACATCTCAAGAACATCCAAGAACTTCTCAGGAACCCCAAAAACCCGTTAGAGATCCCAAAAACCTCTGAAGAACCCCAGAAAACCTCTCAAAGTCCCCAAAAAACCTCTGAGGAACCCCAACAAACATCTCAAGAACCTCAAAGAACTTCTCAGGAACCCCAAAAAAACCTTCAGAGACCCCAAAAATCCCTCAAGGACCCCAAAAAACCTCTCAGAGTCCCCAAAAAAACCTCTTAGGAACCCCAAAAACCATCTCTAGGACCTCCAAAACCCCTCAGAGACCCCAAAAAACCTCTGAGGAACCCAAACAAACATCTCAAGAACTTCTCAGGAACCTCAAAAAACCCCTTAGAGACCCAAAAAAACCATCAAGGACCCCAACAAACATCTCAAGAACATCCAAGAACTTCTCAGGAACCCCAAAAACCCCTCGGAGACCCCAAAAAACCTCTGAGGAACCCTAAAAACATCTCAAGAACCTCTGAGGAACCTCTCTGGTGTCCCCCAGGCTGGAGTTCGAGAACCAGAAGACGCGCTTGGGCATCCAGCTGGACTTCGAGCGCAACCAACTGCGGGAGGACCAGGAGAAGGTGCTGATGTGGGAGCAGGGCGTGCGCAAGGACGAGGCCGAGATCGAGAAGCTCAAGAAGGTTTGGGGACCTTCGGGTTCTTCTGGGTTCTTTGGGGACTTTTGGGGTTTATTTTGGGGGTTTTTGAGGAGTTTTGGGGTCTTGGGATGGTCAAGGTGGAGAAGAGCTGAGATGGGACCAGGGAGAGCAGAAGGACAGGAGAAGTTGAGAAGGTTTGGGACCTTTGTGTTCTTCTGGGTTCTTTGGGGACTTTTGGGGGTTTTTTTGGGGTTTTTGAGGAGTTTTGGGGTCTCAGGAGGTCCAAGGTGGAGAAGACCTGAGGTGGGACCAGGAGAGTGCAAGGACGAGGCCAAGATGGAGAAGGTCCAGAAGGTTTTGGGGACCTTCGGGTTCTTCTGGGTTCTTTTGGAGCTTTTTGGGATTTTTTGGGGGTTTTTTGAGGAGTTTTGGGGTCTTGAGACTCTCAAGGTGGAGAAGAGCTGAGGTGGGACCAGGGAGAGCAGAAGGACAGGAGAAATTGAGAAGGTTTGGGACCTTTGGGTTCTTCTGGGGTTTTTTTGGGATTTTTTGGGGGTTTTTGAGGTGTTTTGGTGTCTCAGGATGGTCACGGTGGAGAAGAGCTGAGGTGACACCAGGAGAGCACAAGGATGAGGCCGAGATTGAGAAGCTCAAGAAGATTTTGGGGTTTTTTTGGGTTTTTTGGCATTTTCTTCAGGAGGAGCAGCGGCACATGAAGACCATCGATAACTTTGGGTCATTTTGCCCATTTTTGACCATTTTTGACCATTTTTGCCCGTTTTTCAGGAGGAGCAGCGGCACATGAAGACCATCGATAACTTTGGGTTACTTTGTCCATTTTTGTCCATTTTTGACCATTTTTTGGGTGGTTTTTCAGCAGGACCTGCAGCACAATGAAGACCACTGATAATTTTTGCCCATTTTTGACCATTTTTGACCATTTTTGGTGGTTTTTCCCCAGGAGGAGCAGCGGCACATGAAGACCATCGATAACTTTGGGTTATTTTGGGTTATTTTGGGTTCTTTTGTCCATTTTTGACCATTTTTGGTGGTTTTTCCCCAGGAGGAGCAGCGGCACATGAAGACCATCGATAACTTTGGGTTCTTTTGCCCATTTTTGACCATTTTTGGGTGGTTTTTCAGCAGGACCTGCAGCACAATGAAGACCACTGATAATTTTTGTCCATTTTTGACCATTTTTGCCCATTTTTGGCCGTTTTTCAGGAGGAGCAGTGGCACATGAAGACCATCGATAACTTTGGGTTCTTTTGGGTTATTTTGGGTTCTTTTGTCCATTTTTGCCCATTTTTGGTGGTTTTTCAGGAGGAGCAGCGGCACATGAAGACCATCAATGGGTTACTTTGTCCATTTTTGTCCATTTTTGCCCATTTCTGGTGGTTTTTCCCCAGGAGGAGCAGCGGCACATGAAGACCATCGATAACTTTGGGTTATTTTGGGTTCTTTTGTCCATTTTTGCCCATTTTTGGTGGTTTTTCCTCAGGAGGAGCAGCGGCACGTGAAGACCATCGATAACTTTGGGTTCTTTTGTCCATTTTTGCCCGTTTTTGGCCGTTTTTCAGGAGGAGCAGCGGCACATGAAGACCATCGATAACTTTGGGTTCTTTTGGGTTATTTTACCCATTTTTGTCCATTTTTGCCCATTTTTGGCCGTTTTTCAGGAGGAGCAGCAGCACATGAAGACCATCGATAACTTTGGGTTCTTTTGTCCATTTTTGCCCATTTTTGGCCGTTTTTCAGGAGGAGCAGCGGCACATGAAGACCATCGATAACTTTGGGTTCTTTTGTCCATTTTTGCCCGGTTTTGGCCGTTTTTCAGGAGGAGCAGCGGCACATGAAGATCATTGACGAGACCATGGCGCAGCTGCAGGACCTCAAGAACCAACACCTGGCCAAGAAGTCGGAGGTGAACGACAAAAACCACGAGATGGACGAGATCCGCAAGAAGCTGGGCGGGGCCAACAAGTGAGGGCGGGGCCTCATGGGGCGTGGCCAACGAGGGGGGGCGGGGCCTAATGGGGCATGGCCAGGAAAAAGGGGTGGGGCCAATGAGGGCAGGGCCAATGATGGAGTGTGGGCATCAAATGGGGGTGGGGCCAGAAAAGGGGGTGGGGCCAATGAGGGCAGGGCCAATGAGGGGCTGTGGCCAACAAGTGAGGGCGGGGCCTAAACGGGTGGGGCCAGCCAAAAGGGGTGGGGCCAGTGAGGGGGTGTGAGCATCAAGTAAGGGTGGGGCCTAAAGGGGTGTGACAAGGGGGTGTGGCCAACACGGGGTGTGGCCAGTAAAAGGGGTGTGGTCAAGAAGTGAGGGTGATGTCAAATGGGTGGGGACAAATTGAGGGTGTGGTCAATGGGTGGGGCTAAAGGGGTGTGGCCCTTGTGGGTGTGTCTGTGGTGGGTGTGTCCATGGTGGGTGTGTCCCTTTGGGTGTGTCCCCTGCCATGTCCCCATGTCCTGTCCCCATTCGTTGTCCCCCTTCTGTGTCCCCACTGCCCTGTCCCCACCATGTCCCTGTCCCCGTGCCCTGTCCCCACACCGTGTCCCCGTGTCCCTGTCCCCACCATGTCCCTGTCCCCGTGCCCTGTCCCCACACCGTGTCCCCGTGTCCCTGTCCCCACCATGTCCCTGTCCCCGTGCCCTGTCCCCACACCGTGTCCCCGTGTCCCCACCACATCCCTGTGTCCCCACTGCCCTGTCCCCCATGCCATGTCCCCATTCTGTGTCCCCACACCATGTCCCATCCCCTGTCCCCACACCCTGACCCCTCCATGTCCCCTGCCATGTCCCCACACTGTGTCCCCACCATGTCCCCGTCTCCATTCCCCGTCCCTGTGTCCCTGTCCTCCTGTCCCCGTCCCCCATGTCATATCCCTGTCCCCACACCGTGTCCCTGTCCTCACCATGTCCCCATCCCCTGTCCCCACCATGTCCCCATGTCCCTGTCCCCATTCCCTGTCCCTCTGTCCTTCTCCACGTCTTCACCATGTCCCCATGTCCCTGTCCCCACACCATGTCCCTGCCCCAACACATCCCCGTGTCCCTGTCCCCATGCCCTGTCCCCATTCCCTGTCCCCATGTCCCTGTCCTCATGCCCCTGTCCCCACACCATGTCCCCTGCCATGTCCCCATCTCCTGTCCCCATTCCCTGTCCCTGTGTCCTCCTCCATGTCCCTGTGTCCCTGTCCCCACTGTGTCCCCATTCCCCTGTTCCCACCATGTCCCCGTGTCTTTGTCCTCACCATGTCCCCATGTCCCTGTCCCCTGTCTCCGTGTCCCTGTCCCCCATTCCCGGTCCCTGTGTCCTTCTCCCTGTCCCTGTCCCCACTCCATGTCCCCATGTCCTTGTCCCCACACCATGTCCCCATCTCCTGTCCGCCTGTCCCTATGTCCCTGTCCCCATCTCCTGTCTCCACACCATGTCCTACTCCATGTCCCTGTCCCCACCATGTCCTCCTGTCCCTGTCCCCTGCCCTGTCCCCATTCCCTGTCCCCACACCGTGTCCCCACACCGTGTCCCCATGTCCCTGTCCCCACCATGTCCCCCTGTCCCCACCACATCCCCATGCCCTGTTCCCACCGTGTCCCTGTCCCCGTGTCCCCAGGGAGATGACGCACCTGCAGAGGGAGGTGACGGCCATCGAGACCCAGTGTCCCTGTCCCCACACTGTGTCCCCATGTCCCTGTCCCTGTCCCTGTCCCCACCGTGTCCCCGTGTCCCCAGGGAGATGACCCACCTGCAGAAGGAGGTGACGGCCATCGAGACCCAGTGTCCCTGTCCCCACACTGTGTCCCTGTCCCCATGCTGTGTCCCTGTGTCCCCACGCTGTGTCCCCATGTCCCTGTCCCCACCGTGTCCCTGTCCCCAGGGAGATGACGCACCTGCAGAAGGAGGTGACGGCCATCGAGACCCAGTGTCCCTGTCCCCATGGTGTCCCTGTCCCCGTGTCCCCAGGGAGATGACGCACCTGCAGAAGGAGGTGACGGCCATCGAGACCCAGTGTCCCTGTCCCCATGGTGTCCCTGTCCCCGTGTCCCCAGGGAGATGACGCACCTGCAGAAGGAGGTGACGGCCATCGAGACCAAGCTGGAGCAGAAGCGCAGCGACCGCCACAACCTCCTGCAGGCCTGCAAGATGCAGGACATCCGTCTGCCGCTGGCCAGGGGCTCCATGGACGACATCAGCCAGGAGGAGGTGACACCTGGGGACACCCCCGGGACACCCCGTGACACCCCTGTGACACCCCTGTCCTCCTGTGTCACACTGAGCCACACCTGTCCGTCTGTGTCACCCCCTGTCCTTCTTTGTCACCCTCTGTCCTGCCGCTGGCCAGGGGCTCCATGGACGACGTCAGCCAGGAGGAGGTGACACCTGGGGACACCCCCCGTACCCCATTGTGTCCCCATTGTCCCCTCAGGGTGGTGGCACCGGAGAGGACCCTGGTGGCAGCTCCAGCCATGTCCCCTGTATCACTCTATGTGTCCCCATTGTCCCCTCAGGGTGGTGGCACCGGAGAGGTCCCTGTGTCACTCTGATTGTCCCCTCAGGGCGGTGGCACGGGTGAGGACACCAGTGTCACCCTCATTGTCCCCATTGTCCCCTCAGGGCGGTGGCACGGGTGAGGTCCCTGTGTCACTCTGGGTGTCCCCATTGTCCCCTCAGGGCGGTGGCACGGGTGAGGTCCCTGTGTCACTCTGGGTGTCCCCATTGTCCCCTCAGGGCGGTGGCACGGGTGAGGTCCCTGTGTCACTCTGGGTGTCCCCATTGTCCCCTCAGGGCGGTGGCACGGGTGAGGACGCCGGTGTCACCCTCATTGTCCCCATTGTCCCCTCAGGGCGGTGGCGCGGGTGAGGTCCCTGTGTCACCCTCATTGTCCCCATTGTCCCCTCAGGGCGGTGGCACGGGTGAGGTCCCTGTGTCACTCTGGGTGTCCCCATTGTCCCCTCAGGGCGGTGGCGCGGGTGAGGTCCCTGTGTCACTCTGGGTGTCCCCATTGTCCCCTCAGGGCGGTGGCACGGGTGAGGTCCCTGTGTCACCCTCATTGTCCCCATTGTCCCCTCAGGGCGGTGGCGCGGGTGAGGTCCCTGTGTCACCCTCATTGTCCCCATTGTCCCCTCAGGGCGGTGGCGCGGGTGAGGTCCCTGTGTCACCCTCATTGTCCCCATTGTCCCCTCAGGGCGGTGGCACGGGTGAGGTCCCTGTGTCACTCTGGGTGTCCCCATTGTCCCCTCAGGGCGGTGGCACCGGTGAGGTCCCTGTGTCACCCTCATTGTCCCCATTGTCCCCTCAGGGCGGTGGCGCGGGTGAGGTCCCTGTGTCACCCTCATTGTCCCCATTGTCCCCTCAGGGCGGTGGCACGGGTGAGGACGCCGGGGGCAGCTCCCAGCGCAGCTCCAGCCTCTACGCCCGCGAGGCCCTGATCGAGATCGACTACAGCGACCTGCCCGAGGAGCTCAAGGTGACACACCTGGGCACCGCGGGCACACCTGGGCACCGCGGGCACACCTGGGCACGGCTGGGCACCGCAGGCACAGCTGGGCACGGCTGGGCGTGTCCCACACACCTGGGCATGGCTGGGCGTGTCCCACACACCTGGGCACCGCGGGCACACCTGGGCACGGCTGGGCGTGTCCCACACACCTGGGCACAGCGGGCACACCTGGGCACCGCGGGCACACCTGGGCACAGCGGGCACACCTGGGCACGGCTGGGCGTGTCCCACACACCTGGGCACAGCGGGCACACCTGGGCACAGCGGGCACACCTGGGCACGGCTGGGCGTGTCCCACACACCTGGGCACAGCGGGCACACCTGGGCACGGCTGGGCGTGTCCCACACACCTGGGCATGGCCGGGCACAGCTGGGCACGGCTGGGCGTGTCCCACACACCTGGGCACAGCGGGCACACCTGGGCACAGCGGGCACATCCTGGGCATGGCTGGGCACACCTGGGCACAGCGGGCACACCTGGGCATGGCTGGGTACACCTGGGTACGCTCTGGACACGCTTGGACATACCTGGGCACACCTGGGTATATCTGGCACACCTGGGCACGGCCCAACACACCTGGGCACACCTGGGCATGGCCTGGGTACACATGGGCACACCTGGGTACACCCTGGGCACACCTGGGCATAGCCTGGGCACACCTCACACACCTGGGCATAGCCTGGGCATGCCTGGTACACCTTGGTACACCTGGGCATGCCTGTGCACAACTGGACGTACCTGGGCATGGCCTGGGCACACCTGGGTGCACCTGGGCACACCTGGGCATGCCCTCGACAGACCTGGGCACACCCAACACACCTGAGCACACCTGGGTACACCTGGGCTTGGCCTGGGCACACATGGGCATGTCTGGGTACACCTGGGCACATCTTGGGCACACCTGGGCATGTCTGGGCACACCCAGCACACCTGGGCACACCTGGGCACACCCCAACATTCCTGGGCATGCCTGGACATGTCCCCGTGTCCCCAATGTCCCCTGATGTCCCCAATGTCCCCATGTCCCCAATGTCCCCGTGTCCCCAATGTCCCCTGATGTCCCCAATGTCCCCAATGTCCCTCACACCCCTGATATCCCCAATGTCCCCAGGATGCCCAGGCCGAGGAGGAGATCCGGCAGGAGATGGCCGCGCTGCAGCAGCGGCTGTGTCCCCGTGTCCCCAATGTCCCCATGTCCCCAATGTCCCCAGGACGCCCAGGCCGAGGAGGAGATCCGGCAGGAGATGGCCGCGCTGCAGCAGCGGCTCTGTCCCCGTGTCCCCAATGTCCCCGTGTCCCCAATGTCCCCATGTCCCCAATGTCCCCCATGTCCCCATGTCCCCAGGACGCGCAGGCCGAGGAGGAGATCCGGCAGGAGATGGCCGCGCTGCAGCAGCGGCTGTGTCCCCGTGTCCCCAATGTCCCCAATGTCCCCATGTCCCCAATGTCCCCAGGACGCGCAGGCCGAGGAGGAGATCCGGCAGGAGATGGCCGCGCTGCAGCAGCGGCTGACGGAGCAGCAGAGCGTCCTGCAGCGCATCGCCGCCCCCAACATGAAAGCCATGGAGAAACTGGAGAGCGTCAGGGACAAGTTCCAGGAGACCTCGGATGGTGGGGACACCGTGGGGACACTGTGGGGACATGGGGGGGACATGAGGGGGACAAGTTCCAGGAGACCTCGGATGGTGGGGACACCATGGGGACACTGAGGGGACACAACGGGGACAAGTTCTAGAAGATTTCGGATGGTGGGACACCATGGGGACACGGGGGGAGAAGTTCCAGGAGACCTCGGATGGTGGGACCTGTGGGGACACCGTGGGGACACCATGGGGACAAGTTCCAGGAGACTTTGGAGGGTGGGACACCATGGGGACGTTGGGGGGACATGGGACAGTGTCTGTGACAAGTTCCAGGAGACCTCTGATGGTGGGACATGGGGGGTGTGGAGGGGACATGGAGTGTCCCCTGGGTGTCTGCGATGTCCCCTGGTTGTCCCTGGTGTCCCCAATGTCCCCCAATTGCCCCCAGAGTTTGAGGCCGCCCGTAAATGCTCCAAGAGGGCCAAGCAGGGCTGTCCTGACCCCAGTGTCCCCATGGTGTCCCCAGTGTCCCTGTGGCTGTCCCTGGGTGTCAGTGATGTCCCCAGTGTCCCCATGGTGTCCCCAGTGTCCCTGTGGCTGTCCCTGGGTGTCTGTGATGTCCCCAGTGTCCCCATGGTGTCCCCAGTGTCCCTGTGGCTGTCCCTGGGTGTCTGTGATGTCCCCAATGTCCCCTGATGTCCTCATGGATGTCCCCAGCTGTCCCCTGATGTCCCCCCAGAGTTCGAGGCCGCCCGCAAGCGCGCCAAGAGGGCCGAGCAGGGCTGTCCTGACCCCAGTGTCCCCGTGGCTGTCCCTGGGTGTCAGTGATGTCCCCAGTGTCCCCATGGTGTCCCCAGTGTCCCTGTGGCTGTCCCTGGGTGTCAGTGATGTCCCCAGTGTCCCCATGGTGTCCCCAGTGTCCCTGTGGCTGTCCCTGGGTGTCTGTGATGTCCCCAATGTCCCCAGCTGTCCCCTGCTGTCCCCGTGGCTGTCCCTGGGTGTCTGTGATGTCCTCATGGATGTCCCCAGCTGTCCCCTGCTGTCCCCAGAGTTCGAGGCCGCCCGCAAGCGCGCCAAGAAGGCCAAGCAGGCGTTTGAGCAGATGAAGAAGGAGCGCTTCGACCGCTTCAACTCCTGCTTCGAGGCCGTGGCCACCAACATCGACGAGATCTACAAAGCGCTGTCCCGGAACAGCAGCGCGCAGGTGGGCACACCTGGGCACACCTGGGCACACACCTGTTACACACAGCGCTGTCCCGGAACAGCAGCGCGCAGGTGGGCACACCTGGGCACACACCTGGGCACACCTGGGCACACCTGGGCACACACCTGGGCACACACCTGGGCACACACCTGGGCACGGGGCTGGCACACACCTGGGCACACCTGGGCACACACCTGGGCACACCTGGGCACACACCTGGGCACACACCTGGGCACACACCTGGGCACGGGGCTGGCACACACCTGGGCACACACCTGGGCACACCTGGGCACACACCTGTTACACACAGCACTGTCCCGGAACAGCAGCGCGCAGGTGGGCACACCTGGGCACACAGCTGGGCACACACCTGGGCACACCTGGGGGGCACACACCTGGGCACACACCTGGGCACACACCTGGGCATCAGGGGGCACACACCTGGGAACACACCTGGGCACACACTTGGGCAGGTGGGCATGGGGCTGGCACACACCTGGGCACCTGGGGGGCACACACCTGGGCACCTGGGGGGCACCTGGGCAGGCTGGCACAGCTGGCACACACAGCGCTGTCCTGGAACAGCAGTGCACAGGTGGGCACACCTGGGCAGGGCTGGCACACACCTGGGCAGGTGGGCACCGGACTGGGCACACACCTGGGCACGGGGCTGGCACACACCTGGGGGGGCACACACCTGGGCACACACCTGGGCACACCTGGGGGGGCACACACCTGGGCACACACCTGGGCACACACCTGGGCACGGGGCTGGCACACACCTGGGGGGGCACACACCTGGGCACACACCTGGGGGGGCACACACCTGGGCACGGGGCTGGCACACACCTGGGGGGGCACACACCTGGGCACACACCTGGGCACACACCTGGGCACACACCTGGGCACACACCTGGGGGGGCACACACCTGGGCACACACCTGGGCACGGGGCTGGCACACACCTGGGGGGGCACACACCTGGGCACACACCTGGGCACACACCTGGGCACACACCTGGGCACGGGGCTGGCACACACCTGGGGGGGCACACACCTGGGCACACACCTGGGCACACACCTGGGCACACACCTGGGCACGGGGCTGGCACAGGGCTGGCCCCGCCCAGCCCCAGGTGTTCCTGGGCCCCAGGGAGCCCTGGCTGTGACACCTGGGTCACCTCAGTGTCCCCTCAATGTCCCCAATGTCTCCAATGTCACCTCAATGTCCTCGATGTCCCCAGTGTCACCTGTGCCACCTGAATGTCCCCAGTGATGTCCCCAATGTCCCCTCAGGCCTTTTTAGGACCAGAGAACCCGGAGGAGCCGCACCTGGATGGCATCAATGACAATGTGTCACCTCAATGTCACCAATGTTCTCTGTGTCCCTATCGTCCCCAATGTCCCAATGATGTCCCCATGTCCCCTGAGTGTCCCCAGTGATGTCCCCAATGTCCCCTCAGGCGTTCCTGGGCCCCGAGAACCCGGAGGAGCCGTACCTGGACGGCATCAATGACAGTGTGTCGCCTCAATGTCCCCAGTGTCACCAATGTCCCCAGTGTCACCTGTGCCATCTCAGTGTCCCCAATGATGTCCCCAATGTCCCCTCAGGCATTTTTAGGCCCCGAGAACCCGGAGGAGCCGTACCTGGACGGCATCAATTACAATTGCGTCGCCCCCGGGAAGCGTTTCCGGCCCATGGACAACCTGTCAGGGGGGGAGAAAACCGTGGCAGCGCTGGCCCTGCTCTTCGCCATCCACAGGTGGGACCCCAAAAACACCCGGGGGGACCCCAAAAACCCGGGGGGACCCCAAAAACCCCAAGGGAAAACCCAAAATCCCGGGAGAAATCCTAAAAATCCCAAGGAAATCCCCAAAAATCCCCAAAATCCCCCTCTGGCTGCCCTGGCCCTGCTCTTGGCCATCCACAGGTGGGACCCCAAAATTCATCTGGGAGACGCCAAAATCCATTTGGGGGACCCCAAAAACCCCAAGGGAAACCCTAAAATCCCCAAGGGAAATCCAAAATCCTGGGAGAAAACCCAAAAATCCCAGGGGAAATCCCAAAAAAAATCCCCCTTTGGCTGCCCTGGCCCTGCTCTTCGCCATCCGCAGGTGGGACCCCAAAAACACCCGGGGGGACCCCAAAAACACCTGAGGGGACCCCAAAAACACCCGGGGGGACCCCAAAAATCCAGGAGATCCCAAAAACTCCAAGGGAAAACCCAAAATCCCCGAGGGAAATCCTAAAATCCCCAAGAAAGTCCCGGAAAAATCCCCAAAATCCCCCTCTGGCTGCCCTGGCCCTGCTCTTGGCCATCCACAGGTGGGACCCCAAAAACACCCGGGGGGACCCCAAAAACCCGGGGGGACCCCAAAAACCCCAAGGGAAACCCTAAAATCCCCAAGGGAAATCCTAAAATCCCCAAGAAAATCCCAGAAAAATCCCCAAAACCCCAAGGGAAATCCCCAAAATCCCCCTCTGGCTGCCCTGGCCCTGCCCTTGGCCATCCACAAAATTCATGTGGGAGACCCCAAAAATCCAGGGGTACCCCAAAAACCCCAGGGAGAATCACAAAATCGCCAGGAAAATCCCAAAAACCCCAAGGGAAATCACCCAAATCTGGGGATTTCTGGGGTTCCCCACTTTTGGGGTGCCCATTTTCGGGGTTCCCCAGTTTCGGGGTGTCCCGGTTTGGGGTTCTAATTTTTGGGGTCCCCCCCAATTTCGGGGCCTCACCCACTCTCCCTGCAGTTACAAGCTGGCCCCATTTGGGGTTCCCCATTTTCGGGGTGTCCCATTTTCGGAGTGCCCAGTTTGGGGTCTCATCCCAGTTTTGGGGTGCCCATTTTCGGGGTTCCCACTTTTGGGGTGCCCCACTTCTGGAGTGTCCCTTTTTGGGGTGCCCAGTTTTTGGTCTCAGCCCAGTTTCAGGGTTCCCCAGTTTTGGGGTGTCCCTTTTTGGGGTGTCCCAGTTTTGGGGTCTCCCACTTTCAGGGTGTCCCAGTTTCGGGGTGTCCCTTTTTGGGGTGTCCCAGTTTTGGGGTTCCCCACTTTCGGAGTGTCCCAGTTTCGGGGTTCCCATTTTTGGGGTTCCCATTTTTGGGGTGCCCAGTTTCGGGGTCTCACCCGCTTTCCCCGCAGTTACAAGCCAGCCCCACTTTTGGGGTCTCCCACTTTCGGGGTGTCCCAGTTTTGGGGTGTCCCTTTTTGGGGTCCCCCCATTTTCGGGGTTCCCCAGTTTCAGGGTGGCCCAGTTTGGGGTTCCCATTTTTGGGGTTCCCCACTTTCGGGGTGTCCCAATTTCGGGGTCTCACCCGCTTTCCCCGCAGTTACAAGCCAGCCCCACTTTTGGGGTGTCCCATTTTCGGGGTGTCCCAGTTTGGGGTTCCCCACTTTTGGGATGTCCCTTTTTGGGGTCTCCCATTTTTGGGGTTCCCCACTTTCGGGGTGTCCCAGTTTCCGGGTGTCCCTTTTCAGGGTTCCCCACTTTCGGGGTGCCCATTTTCGGGGTTCCGCAGTTTTGGGGAGTCCCAGTTTGGGGTTCCCCACTTTTGGGGTGTCCCAGTGTTGGGGTCTCACCCGCTGTCCCCGCAGTTACAAGCCGGCCCCGTTTGGGGTGTCCCTTTTTGGGGTTCCCCAGTTTTGAGGTGTCCCAGTTTCGGGGCCTCACCCACTCTCCCTGCAGTTACAAGCCGGCCCCATTTGGGGTTCCCCATTTTCGGGGTGTCCCATTTTCGGGGTGCCCCAGTTTTGGGGTGCCCAGATGGGGTCTCAGCCCAGTTTTGGGGTGCCCATTTTCGGGGTTCCCCAGTTTCAGGGTGGCCCAGTTTGGGATGTCCCAGTTTTGGGGTCCCCCAGTTTCGGGGTCTCACCCCGGTCTCCTCTCAGTTACAAGCCGGCCCTGTTTGGGGTTCCCCACTTTTGGGGTGTCCCAGTTTCGGGGTCCCCCCATTTTCGGGGTCTCACCCGCTGTCCCCGCAGTTACAAGCTGGCCCCGTTTGGGGTGTCCCAGTTTGGGGTTCCCCACTTTCGGGGTGCCCCAGTTTCGGGGTCCCCCCATTTTCGGGGTCTCACCCGCCGTCCCCGCAGTTACAAGCCGGCCCCGTTCTTCGTGCTGGACGAGATCGACGCCGCGCTGGACAACACCAACATCGGCAAGGTGGGAATTTGGGGGGGCCCCTCCCCATTTTTGGGGGTCCTCTCCCCTTTTTTCGTGTCCCTTCCCCTTTTTTGGGGTCCCCTCCTCATTTTGGGGGGCTCCCTTTCCCATTTTGGGGCTCCCCCTGTGGGATTTTGGGGTCACCCCAACCCCATTTTCACCCCCATGGAGCTGATTTTTGCACCTCCAACCCCCAAATTTTGGGGCTCCCCTCCCAATTTTGGGGTTCCTCAACCGATTTTTGGGGTGCCCTCTCCATTTTTGGGGTCCTCCACCCCAATTTTGGGGTCCCTTCCTCATTTTAAGGCTCATCCGTGGGATTTTGAGGTCACCCAAATCTCATTTTCACCCCCAACCCCCAAATTTTGGGGCTCCCCTTCCCAATTTTGGGGTTCCCCAACCGATTTTTGGGGTTCCCCCCCTAATTTTGGGGTCTCCACCCCAGTTTTGGGGCTCCCCCTGTCAAGTTTTGGGGTCTGGGGGTGTCACCCCAACCTCCCCCAGCCCCATTTCTGTGCCCCAGGGAGGGATTTTGTCTCCCCAGCTCCCAATTTTGGGGTTCCCCATCCAATTTTGGGGTTCTACACCCCAATTTTGGGGGTCCCCTCCACATTTTGGGGCCCTTCCCAATTTTGGGGGTCCCCTCCTCAGTTTGGGGCTCCTCCTGTGGGATTTTGGGGTCACCCCAATCTCATTTCCCCCCTCATGGAGCCGATTTTGTGCCCCCACCCCCAAATTTTGGGGCTCCCCAGGTTCGGTTTTTGGGGTGCCCGGTGCATTTTCTGTGGTGCCAGGGTTGTTTTTGGGGCACCAGGTCCATTTTTTCGGGGTGCCAAGTCCATTTTTTGAGGTTTCAGGTTCATTTTTTGGGGTGCAGAAGCAGTTTTTGGGGCGTTAAGTGTATTTTCTGGGGTGCCAGGGTTGTTTTTGGGGTGCCAAGTCCATTTTTTGAGGTTTCAGGTTCATTTTTTGGGGTGCCCAAGTTATTTTTGGGGTGCCAGGTTCGTGTTTTGAGTGCCAGGGTTGTTTTTGGGGTGCCAAGTCCATTTTTTGAGGTTTAAGCTCCATTTTGGGGGTGCCAGGTCTGGTTTTTTGAGGTTCTTGGTTCATTTTTTTGGGCTTTCAAGGCCATTTTTCGAGGTGCCAGGTTCATTTTTTGGGATTTTAGGTTCATTTTTTGGGGTGCCAAGCCCATTTTTTGGGTGCCAAGCCCATTTTTGGGGGTTCCAAGCCCATTTTTGGAGGTTCCAAGCCCATTTTTGGAGGTGCCAAGCCCATTTTTGGGGTTCCAAGCCCATTTTTGGGGGTGCCAAGCCCATTTTTTGGGGCGCCAAGCCCATTTTTGGGGTGCCAAGCGCATTTTTGGGGGTGCCAAGCGCATTTTTGGGGGTGCCAAGCGCATTTTTTGGGGCGCCAAGCCCATTTTTGGGGTTCCAAGCCCATTTTTGGGGGTTCCAAGCCCATTTTTGGAGGTTCCAAGCCCATTTTTGGGGTGCCAAGCCCATTTTTTGGGGTGCCAAGCCCATTTTTTGGAGGTGCCAAGCCCATTTTTGGGGTTCCAAGCCCATTTTTGGGGGTGCCAAGCCCATTTTGGGGTGCCAAGCCCATTTTTTGGGGTGCCAAGCCCATTTTTTGGAGGTGCCAAGCCCATTTTTGGGGTTCCAAGCCCATTTTTTGGGGTGCCAAGCCCATTTTTGGAGGTTCCAAGCCCATTTTTGGAGGTTCCAAGCCCATTTTTGGAGGTGCCAAGCCCATTTTTGGGGGTGCCAAGCCCATTTTTGGGGTGCCAAGCGCATTTTTGGGGTGCCAAGCCCATTTTTGGGGTGCCAAGCGCATTTTTTGGGGCGCCAAGCCCATTTTTGGGGTTCCAAGCCCATTTTTGGGGGTTCCAAGCCCATTTTTGGAGGTTCCAAGCCCATTTTTGGGGTGCCAAGCCCATTTTTTGGAGGTGCCAAGCCCATTTTTGGGGTTCCAAGCCCATTTTTTGGGGTGCCAAGCCCATTTTTGGAGGTTCCAAGCCCATTTTTGGGGTTCCAAGCCCATTTTTGGGGGTGCCAAGCCCATTTTTGGGGTTCCAAGCCCATTTTTGGAGGTTCCAAGCCCATTTTTGGGGGTGCCAAGCCCATTTTTGGAGGTTCCAAGCCCATTTTTTGGGGTGCCAAGCCCATTTTTGGAGGTTCCAAGCCCATTTTTTGGGGTGCCAAGCCCATTTTTGGGGTGCCAAGCCCATTTTTGGGGGTGCCAAGCCCATTTTTTGGGGCGCCAAGCCCATTTTTGGGGTGCCAAGCGCATTTTTGGGGGTTCCAAGCCCATTTTTGGGGTGCCAAGCCCATTTTTGGGGTCCCCAGGTGGCCAATTACATCAAGGAGCAGTCGGCCGCCAACTTCCAGGCCATCGTCATCTCCCTCAAGGAGGAATTTTACACCAAGGCCCAGAGCCTGATCGGCGTCTACCCCGAGGTACCAAAAAAATATCCCCAAAAACCGCCCAAATTCCCCTGAAATACCAAAAAATCCCCCTGAAATATCAAAAATCCCTAAAAACGGCCCCAAATTCCCCTGAAATACCCAAAAATCCCCAAAAACGGCCCCAAATTCCCCTGAAATACCAAAAATCCCTAAAAATGGCCCCTAATTCCCCTGAAATACCAAAGAATCCTCCTGAAATACCAAAAAAATCCCCAAAATCGGCCCCAAATTCCCCTGAAATACCAAAAAATCCCCCTGAAATATCAAAAATCCCTAAAAACGGCCCCAAATTCCCCTGAAATACCCAAAAATCCCCAAAACCAGCCTCAAATTCCCCTGAAATACCAAAAATCCCTAAAAATGGCCCCTAATTCCCCTGAAATACCAAAGAATCCTCCTGAAATACCAAAAAAATCCCCAAAATCGGCCCCAAATTCCCCTGAAATACCAAAAAATCCCCCTGAAATATCAAAAATCCCTAAAAACGGCCCCAAATTCCCCTGAAATACCCAAAAATCCCCAAAAACAGCCTCAAATTCCCCTGAAATACCAAAAATCCCTAAAAATGGCCCCAAATTCCCCTGAAATACCAAAAATTCCCCCTGAAATATCAAAAATCCCCAAACCGGCCCCAAATTCCCTTGAAATACCAAAAAAATCCCCCAAAAACGGCCCCAAATTGCCCTGAGACACAAAAAATACCCCTGAAATATCAAAAATCCCCAAAACAGCCCCAAATTCCCCTCAAATACCAAAAAATCCCCCTGAAATATCAAAAATCCCTAAAAACGGCCCCAAATTCCCCTGAAATACCAAAAAATCCCCAAAAACAGCCTCAAATTCCCCTGAAATACCAAAAATCCCTAAAAATGGCCCCTAATTCCCCTGAAATACCAAAGAATCCTCCTGAAATACCAAAAAAATCCCCAAAGTCGGCCCCAAATTCCCCTGAAATACCAAAAATTCCCCCTGAAATATCAAAAATCCCCAAACCGGCCCCAAATTCCCTTGAAATACCAAAAATCCCCCAAAAACGGCCCCAAATTGCCCTGAGACACAAAAAATACCCCTGAAATATCAAAAATCCCTAAAAACGGCCCCAAATTCCCCTGAAATACCAAAAAATCCCCAAAAATGGCCTCAAATTCCCTTGAAATAAAAAAATCCCCCAGAAATACCTAAAAAAATCCCCAAAAATGGCCTCAAATACCCCTGAAACACCAAAAAAATCCTCAAAAATGGTCCCAAAATCCCCTGAAACACCAAAAAATTCCCCTGAAATACCAAAAAATCCCCAAAAACGGCCCCAAATTCCCCTGAGACACCCAGAAATACCCCCAAAATACCCTTTAATACCCCAAAATATTCTTAAAT
>NW_026536400.1:0-46454 GCF_028551555.1 Melozone crissalis
GGTTCCTGCCCTACTGGGAACCAGTTCCCACCCCATAACCCTACTGGGAACCAGTTCCTGCCCCATAACCCAACTGGGACCAGTTCCTATCCCACTGGAAGCCTCACTGGGAACCAGTTCCCACCCCATAACCCAACTGGGAACCAGTTCCCACCCCACTGGGAAGAGTTCCTGCCCCATAACCTCACTGGGAACCAGTTCCTGCCCTACTGGGAACCACTTCCTACCCCACAACCCAACTGGGAACCAGTTCCTGCCCTATAACCCAACTGGGAATGGATTCCTGCCCTACTGGGAACCCAGTAACCCAACTGGGGACCGGTTCCTGCCCTACTGGGAACCAGTTCCCACCCCATAACCCTACTGGGAACCAGTTCCTGCCCCATAACCCAACTGGGAACCAGTTCCCGCCCACTGGGCCCCTCCCCCCTGCCCCGTGGGTGCACCTCCCCCCGCCCGGCCCCGGGGGTTGCCTCCCCTCCCCTCCCCTGCCCCGCTCGTTTTTTGGGACATTTCAATAAAATCGGCGATTTCGGCTCCTTATGGACGTCTCTTCCGGGTGTGGGCGTGGTTTAGCTGCGACTTCACCCGTATATGGGCATAGCCACGCCTCCGAGCGTGGGAGCGGCGCTTCCCATTGGTTCGCACCCTTTGGCTCCGCCCCTTTTCTCCCTTTTGAATGAACTACGGGTGGGCGGGAACGGCGCGGCGTCACTGCGCATGCGCAGCCGGCTCCAGGTCACCTTCCCGCGCTCTGCGCAGGCGCGTTGCGGTGAGGCGGCGGGGGGGGCGGGAAGCGCGCGCGCGGCCCGCGCAGGCGCAGAGCGAGCGGCCGCCGTGAGGGGAGAAAAGCGGCGGCAGCGCCGAGCGGACACAGCGAGGGGACAGCGAGGGGACACCGGCGCCGCCATGTACCGGCACGTCACCGCCACCGTCACCGCCGCCGTCCGCCTCCGGCCCGGCCGCGCCTGGGCTCCGGCAGCCGCGGCAGCGCCTCCCGGGCCGGCCCCCGCCGCGCCGCCGCTACCGAGCGCGGCTGCAGGTGAGGGGAGAGCGCTGAGGGGGAAGAGGCGGGGGCGGGGCTATGCAAAATAGCGCCGCAGAGTGGGTGGGGTTATGTAAATAGCGATGTTTGTGGGTGTCGGGGATGGGCGGGGCTATGCAAATTGAGGCGCGGGTTGGTTTTGGTGGGGGAGTTATGCAAATAGTGAGCGGTGGGTGGGCGGGGACATACAAATGGAGGGTTGCGTTTAAAATTGAGGTTAGGCGTGGTTATGCAAATGAGCAGCCTTAAATAGTTTCGTTTTGCTGCTAACAGGGCGTGGTTATGTAAATAAGCACCCTAAATAGTTTCGCTTTTGCCGCTAGCGGGGCGTGGTTATGCAAATCGCGGGTCCGTTCATGCTGGGGGCGTAGCTTCGTGCTGGGGGCGGAGCCGGGGGTCCCTGGTCAGAACCAAATGGGGCAAATGCCCCAAAACGGGACAAATCCCCCCCAGATCGTTAAAATCTCCATTTTCCATGGGGCAAATCCTCCCCAAATCGGGACAATTCCTCTTTCCATGGCACAAATTCCTCCAAATATGGGGCAAACCCTCCCAGAATCGATAAAATCCACTTTTCCGCAGGGTAAACCCCCCCTTGAATGACCCAATCCCACCCCTGGGTGCTCCGTCAATCCCCCAGCCCCAAATTCTCCTTCTTCCCCCTCAGTTCCCCTTGTTTCCCCCCAAATTGCCCTTTTTCCCCCCTAAATCCGCCTTTTTCCCCCAAATCCCCCCAAATTCTCTTTTTCTGCCCAAATCCTCTTTTTTCCCCCTAAATTCCCCTTTCCCACCCCCTAAATTCTCCTTTTCCCCTCTAAATTCCCATTTTCCATCCCAAATTCCCATTCTTCTACCCCCCAAAATTTCCTATTTCCCCCCTAAATTCCCCCTTTTCCCTCAAATCCCCCAATTCTCTTTTTCTGCCCAAATTCCCCTTTTTACCCCCCTAAATCCCCTTTTCCCCCCCCAAATCCCCATTTTTCCCCTCAAATCCCCCCCAATTCTCCTTTTTACCTCCCCAAATCCCCCTTTTCCCCTCAAATTCCCCCCCTAAATTCCCCTTCCCCCCCCTAAATTCCCCATTTTTCCCCTCCTAAATTCCCCATTTTTACCCCCCCCAAATTCCCCATTTCTCCCCTAAATTCCCCATTTTTACCCCCCCAAATTCCCCATTTCTACCCCCCCTAAATTCCCCATTTTTACCCCCTAAATTCCCCTTTCCCCCCACTAAATTCCCCATTTTTCCCCTCCTAAATTCCCCATTTTTACCCCCCCCAAATTCCCCATTTCTCCCCTAAATTCCCCATTTTTACCCCCCTAAATTCCCCATTTTTACCCCCCCTAAATTCCCCATTTTTTCCCCCCCTAAATTCCCCATTTTTACCCCCCCCAAATTCCCCATTTCTCCCCTAAATTCCCCATTTTTCCCCCCCCAAATTCCCCTTTCCCCCCACTAAATTCCCCATTTTTCCCCCCCTAAATTCCCCATTTTACCCCCCCCTAAATTCCCATTTTTCCCCCCCTAAATCCCCATTCCCCCCCCCCCCTAAATTCCCATTTTTTCCCCCCCAATTTCCAGGACCTGGAGCCCCCCCTGGTGCCGGGCCCGGCCCTGGCGCTGCTGCCCCCCCCGCGCTGCCCCCCCCGGCCCCCCGCGACCCCCGGTTCCCCCCCCCGGGGGCTGCAGGGGCTCGGGGGGGCTCCGGTGACCACGGTGGACGGGCGGCGCGAGGACGACATCGCCGTCAGGGACCGGGACGGCGGCGACGGCGGCGACGGCGGGGACCGGGAGCCCGGGCGGGGGGCGCGGCTGCTGCTGGGACCCCCCCCCAGCGCGGGGAGCCCCCCCGAGGGCGGCGGGGGGAGCCCCCAGAGACACCCCCCGAGCATGGAGGAGCACCTGGCCAGCGTGCACGAGCGGCTGCGGCACGAGGTGACACACCTGGGGACACCTGGGGGGACACCTGGGGACACCTTGGGGACACCTGGGGGACACGTGGGGAAATGGGGGGGACACCTGGGGGGAATCCCCCGAGCATGGAGGAGCACCTGGCCAGCGTGCACGAGCGGCTGCGGCACGAGGTGACACCGCGGGGGGACATGGGGACACCTTGGGGACACCTTGGGGACACCTGGGGATGAGGGGACAAAATGGGGAGTGGGTGACAAAATGGGGGGGGGGGTGACAAGGAGGGGGTGACAAAATGGGGAGGGGGGGATGACGTGGGGAAGGGGGACGGAATAGAGGCGGTGATAAAATGGGGAGGGGGTGACAAAATGGGGAGGGGGGACAGAATGGGCAGGGGGGGAAAATGGGGAAGGGGTGGCAGTGACCCCAGGGAGGTGGCAGTGACCATGGGGGGGTGACAGTGACCCCGGGGGGGTGGCAGTGACCCCAGGGGGGTGGCAGTGACCATGGGGGGGTGACAGTGACCCCGGGGGGGTGACAGTGACCATGGGGGGGTGACAGTGACCCCGGGGGGGGTGACAGTGACCATGGGGGGGTGGCAGTGACCCCAGGGAGGTGACAGTGACCCCGGGGGGGTGACAGTGACCCTCTGGGGGTGCCATCAGCCCCGGTGACCCCTCTGTCCCCCCCCAGCTCCCCAATTTCTTCCTGAAGATCCCGGACTACGGCCTGTACGCGCCCGACGTGGAGTTCCAGTGCCAGCACCTGCACCTGCACACGCGGTGGGTGACACTGGGGACAGTGGGGACACTGAGGGGACAATGGGGACACTGGGGGGGTCAGTGCCAGCACCTGCACCTGCACACGCGGTGGGTGACACTGGGGACAGTGGGGACACTGAGGGGACAATGGGGACACTGGGGGGGTCAGTGCCAGCACCTGCACCTGCACACGCGGTGGGTGACACTGGGGACATTGGGGACACTGAGGGGACAATGGGGACACTGGGGGGGTCACTAACTCCTGCTGCACCTGCACACGCGGTGGGTGACAATGGGTGACAATGGGGACACTGAGGGGACACTGGGGACAGCCCTGGGGACAGCCCTGTGACAGTGGTGACAGTGGGTGACAGTAGCAGTGATGGGGTGGCACAGGGAGGTGACAATGGGTGACAATGGATGACAATGACACTGACAGTGCTGTCCCCCTGTCCCCAGGGGCCGGGCCATGTACGCGCTGGCGCTGTGCCGGGCAGTGACAGTGGGTGACAATGGGTGACAATGGTGTCCCTTGTCCCCAGGGGCCGCGCCATGTACGCGCTGGCGCTGGCGCTGTGCCGGGCAGTGACAGTGGGTGACAATGGGTGACAATGGTGTCCCTTGTCCCCAGGGGCCGCGCCATGTACGCGCTGGCGCTGGCGCTGTGCCGGGCAGTGACAGTGGGTGACAATGGGTGACAATGGTGTCCCTTGTCCCCAGGGGCCGCGCCATGTACGCGCTGGCGCTGGCGCTGTGCCGGGCAGTGACAGTGGGTGACAATGGGTGACAATGGTGTCCCTTGTCCCCAGGGGCCGCGCCATGTACGCGCTGGCGCTGGCGCTGTGCCGGGCCCTGGCCTGGGGTTACTTTGCCAGCCTCCGGCTGGAGGTGCTGGCGCTGACGCGGCACCCGGAGGATTGGAGCGTGCGGGCGCGGTGGCGCCTGACGGGGCTGCCCCTGCACCTGCTGCTGCTGCGCTGGTACCCGCCGCGACAAACGGACCCTGCTCAGGTACGGGCACACCTGTGTGACGCCTGTGTGACCCCCCATTGTCACTGTGTCACCCCCCATTGTCACTGTGTCATCCCCGTGTCACCCCCTGCCATCCCTGTGTGTCACTGCCCCTGCACCTGCTGCTGCTGCGCTGGTACCCGCCGCGACAAACGGACCCTGCTCAGGTGAGGGCACACCTGTGTGACACCTGTGTGACACGCCATTGTGACTGTGTCACCCCCCCATTGTCACTGTGTCACCCCTGTGTCATCCCCGTGTCACCCCCTGCCATCCCTGTGTGTCACTGCCCCTGCCCCTGCTGCTGCTGCGCTGGCACCGCCGCGACAAACGGACCCTGCTCAGGTGAGGGCACACCTGTGTGACACCTGTGTGACCCCCCATTGTCACTGTGTCATCCCCCATTGTCACTGTGTCATCCCCGTGTCACCCCCTGCCATCCCTGTGTGTCACTGCCCCTGCACCTGCTGCTGCTGCGCTGGTACCGCCGCGACAAACGGACCCTGCTCAGGTGAGGGCACACCTGTGTGACGCCTGTGTGACACGCCATTGTCACTGTGTCACCCCCCATTGTCACTGTGTCACCCCTGTGTCATCCCCGTGTCACCCTTGTGTCACTGCCCCTGCACCTGCTGCTGCTGCGCTGGTACCGCCGCGACAAACGGACCCTGCTCAGGTGAGGGCACACCTGTGTGACATGCCATTGTCACTGTGTCACCCCTGTGTCATCCCCGTGTCACCCTCGTGTCACTGCCCCTGCACCTGCTGCTGCTGCGCTGGCACCGCCGCGACAAACGGACCCTGCTCAGGTGAGGGCACACCTGTGTGACACCTGTGTGACACGCCCTTGTCACTGTGTCACCCCCCCATTGTCACTGTGTCACCCCTGTGTCACCCCATGCCATCCCCTGTGTCACCTCTGCCACCAGGACAAATGGCACCTGCTGTGCTCAGTGACACGCCTGTGCCACACCTGTGTCACCCTGTGCCACACCTGTGCCACCCCTCATTGTCTCTGTGTCACCTCCTTCTGCCACCAGGAAAAGTGGCACCTGCTGCGCTCAGTGACACACCTGTGTCACTCCTGCGTCACCCCTGTGCCACACCTGTGTCACCCCCTGCCATCCCCCATTGTCACTGTGTCACCCCCTGTGTCACCCCCTTGTACCACTAGGACAAATGGCACCTGCTGCGCTCAGTGACACACCTGTGCCATCCCCTGTCACACCTGTGTCACCCCTGTGTCACCCCCAGACCCACCTGCGTCACCCCTGTCCCCCAGAGGGGTCGGTGCCACCCCAATGTCCCCCCTGATGTCCCCCCGATGTCCCCCCAGGTCCTACGACGCCCTCTCCACCTTCTTCCTCAACTCCCAGGGGCTGATCCGCTGCCACCGCGTGGACAAGGTGAGTCTGGGCACACCTGGGCACACCTGGGCACACCTGGGGACACCTCGGTGACACCTCGGTGACACTCTGGTGTCCCCCCCCAGCTGATGCCAGCCCCCACGGCCGTCCCCGAGCCCAAGAAGCTGCTGGTGGCCGCGGCGCTGGCGGTGGCGCTGGCCCGGCCCTGATGCCGCCGCCGCCGCCGAGAGGAGGTGACAGGGACACCTGTGTCCCCTCCCCCCCTTTGTCACCCGTGTCCCCTCCCCCCGTGTCCCCAGTGTCCCCCCCACCCCTTAAATTAATGTACAGAATAAAGGAGCAGCGGTGACACGGGGACAGCGGCGGTGCCACCCAGCGTGGGGGGGCTGTATTGGGCTGTCCCCAAAATGTCCCCAAATGTCCCCAAATGTCCCCAGGGGGGTCAGCCCAGCTCCTCCCGCGATTTTCCGGCTTTCTTGGGCATTTTGCGGCCGCTGCCGTCCTCGAGCTCCTTGGCCTGGTAATAATGGGGGGCCACCTCCAGCAGCCAGGAGCTGTCGATCTCGATCACCTGGGGACAAGGACACACCTGTGACACACCTGGGACACACCTGGGACACACCTGTGATACACCTGTCACACCTGGGGACACCTATCACACCCCTAGGGACAGCCAGGAGCTGTCGATCTCGATCACCTGGGGACAAGGACACACCTGTGACACACCTGGGACACACCTGGGACACACCTGTGATACACCTGTCACACCTGGGGACACCTGGGACACACCTGTGATACACCTGTGTCACACCTGGGGACACCTATCACACCTGTCACACACCTGGGACACACCTGTGATACACCTGTGACACCTGGGACACACCTGTGACACCTGGGACACACCTGTGATACACCTGTCACACCTGGGACACACCTGTGACACCTGGGACACACCTGTGATACACCTGTGTCACACCTGGGGACACCTATCACACCCCTAGGGACAGCCAGGAGCTGTCGATCTTGATCACCTGGGGACAAGGACACACCTGTGACACACCTGTGACACACCTGGGACACACCTGTGATACACCTGTCACACCTGGGGACACCTGGGACACACCTGTGATACACCTGTCACACCTCGGACACACCTGTCACACCTGTGATACACCTGGGACACACCTGTGATACACCTGTGTCACACATGGGGACACACCTGTGTCACACCTGGGGACATCCCTAAGGACAGCCAAGGACACCTGAGGATAGGCACGGTGGCTTGGGGTCCCTGCTTTGTCACCTCGGGGGTGCGTCCCTTGTGTCCCCATACCCACCCTGGACCCCTGCCCTGTGTCCCTGTGTCCCTGCCATAACCCCAAGGTGTCCCCACAGTGTCCCCATGTCCCCAGGGTGTCCCCAGGGTGTCCCCAAGGTGTCCCCATGTCCCCAGGGTGTCCCCACCTGTCTCATGAACTCCTTGGAGGTGCACACAGCTCATGGTAGAGCACCCAGCGTGTGCCTGTACCCACACTGCCCTGTGTCCCCAAGACCCCAAGGTGTCCCCAGGGTGTCCCCAGGGTGTCCCCATGTCCCCAAGGTGTCCCCAGGGTGTCCCCGTGGTGTCCCCACCTGTCTCATGAACTCCTTGGAGGTGCACACCAGCTCGTGGTAGAGCACCCAGCGTGTCCCCGTACCCACAGTGTGTCCCCGTACCCACACTGCCCTGTGTCCCCATGACCCCAAGGTGTCCCCAGGGTGTCCCCAAGGTGTCCCCATGTCCCCAAGGTGTCCCCACCTGTCTCATGAACTCCTTGGAGGTGCACACCAGCTCGTGGTAGAGCACCCAGCGGGGCTGCAGCGAGAACAGGGCGCTGTTGGGGTGGATGAACACGGGCTGCTGGTGCTTCACCGTGCGGTACCCGCCCCGCGCCAGGCGCGCCGTGTGGTAAAAGAACCCGGCTGTGATGGCCTGGGGGGACAGGAGAGGGGGACAGCGTCACTGGGAGGGACTGGGAGGGACTGGGAGGGCACTGGGAGGGCACTGGGATGCACTGGGATATACTGGGAATCACTGGGATATACTGGGATGCACTGGGATCGGCACCCGCCCCGCGCCAGGCGCGCCGTGTGGTAAAAGAACCCGGCTGTGATGGCCTGGGGGGACAGGAGAGGGGACAGCGTTACTGGGAGGGACTGGGATATACTGGGAGGGCACTGGGATGGACTGGGAGGGACTGGGAGGGCACTGGGATATACTGGGAGGCACTGGGATGGACTGGGATATACTGGGATGGACTGGGAGGGACTGGGAGGGACTGGGATATACTGGGAGGGCACTGGGATGCACTGGGATCAGCGGATATTTTGGGGATATTTTGGGGGATATTTGGGGGCTGTTTTGGGGATATTTTAGGGATATTTTGGGATATTTTGGGAGGTGTTTTGGGGACATTTTGGGGGATATTTTAGGGTGTATTTGGGGGATATTTTGGGGTGTATTTGGGGTGGTTTTGGGTGATATTTCGGGGTTTACCTTGCGGACCAGGTCCAGGTTGCCCCCGCACGAGGACGGGGCTGAGGTGGATTTGGGTGATATTTTGGGGGATATTTTGGGCGATATTTGTGGGATATTTGTGGGGTATTTGTGGGATATTTTAGGGATATTTTGTGAATATTTTGGGGGATATTTTGGGCGATATTTGTGGGATATTTGTGGGGTATTTGTGGGATATTTTAGGGATATTTTGTGAATATTTTGGTGGATATTTTGGGGTGGTTTTGGGGACGTTTCGGGGTTTACCTTGCGGACCAGGTCCAGGTTGCCCCCGCACGAGGACGGCGCGATCTCCACGCGCTCCATCAGCCCCTGCAGCTGCTCCCGCACGTCGCGGGCCCGGCGCAGGGAGCGCGCCTGCACAAAGTGCTCGTAGCACCACTGCAGGGAGTGACCGCTGGCCACCCACTGCCGGGGACAGCGGGGACACGGGGACAGCGGGGACACGGGGGACATTGGGGACACGGGGGACATTGGGGACATTGGGGACACGGGGGACATGGGGGACACGGGGGACATGGGGGACATTGGGGACACGGGGGACATGGGGGACATGGGGGACATGGGGGACATGGGGGACATTGGGGACATGGGGGACATTGGGGACACGGGGACAGCGGGGACACGGGGGACATTGGGGACACGGGGCACATTGGGGACATGGGGGACATGGGGGACATTGGGGACACATGGGACATTGGGGGACATGGGGGACATGGGGGATATTGGGGACATTGGGGACATGGGGGACAGCAGGGACACGGGGGGACATTGGGGACACATGGGACATTGGGGGACACGGGGGACATGGGGGACATTGGGGACATTGGGGACATGGGGGACATTGGGAGATGGGGGACAGCAGGGACACAGGGGGACATTGGGGACAGCAGGGACAGCAGGGGACAGCAGGGGACACAGGGACAGCGGGGACATTGGGGACAGTAGGGGACATTGGGGACATGGGGGACAGCAGGGACACAGGGGACAAAGGGGGGACATGGGGGACATTGGGGACACAGGGGACAGCAGGGGACATTGGGGACACAGGGACAGCAGGGGACAGCAGGGGACACAGGAGACATTGGGGACACAGGGGACATTGGGGACAGGGGGGACAGCAGGGGACAAAGGGGGGACATTGGGACATTGGGGACATTAGGGACAGCAGGGACATTGGGGACACAGGGACAGCAGGGGACACAGGAGACATTGGGGACACGGGGGACATTGGGAGATGGGGGACGTTGTGGACAGCAGGGACATTGGGGACAAAGAGGGGACAGCGTTGGGGACACACAGGCAGAGGCACACGGAGGGGACAAGGACACAGGAAGGGACACGGTCAGTGCTGCTGCTGGATGCTGTCGTGTCACCAATGTCCCCAACCTCTCAATGTCCCCAAATCTCCCCATATCACTCATGTCCCCAGTGTCACCAACCCCCAGTGTCCCCAAGGTCCTCAATGTCCCTGATGTCCCTGGTGTCCTCAACTCCATAATGTCCCCAAGGTCCCCGACCCCTTAATGTCCCCAAACCCTCCCATATCACTCATGTCCCCCATGTCCCTCCTCATGTCCCTGATGTCCTCAACCCCCCAGTGTCCCCAGGGTCCTCAATGTTCCCCATGTCCCCAATGTCCCTGATGTCCCCTCAGTGTCCCCAAGGTTCCCACACCCCCCAATGTCCCCAGTATCCCCAAGGTCCTCGATGTCCCCAATGTCCCCAATGCCCTCAATTTCTCCTCTGTCCCCAATGTCCCCACTGTTCCAGCTGTCCCCCAAGCCCCCATTGTCCCCCCTGTCCCCATTGTCCCCAATGTCCCTGCTGTCCCCCCTGTCCCCATTGTCCCCAATGTCCCTGCTGTCCCCATTGTCCCCAATGTCCCCATTGTCCCCACTGTCCCCAATGTCCCTGCTGTCCCCATTGTCCACAATGTCCCCATTGTCCCCCCTGTCCCCAATGTCCCCATTGTCCCCAAGGTGTCCCCAGTGTCCCCAAGGGCACCTGGTTGTAGACGTTGAGCAGCACCAGGTGGTCGCCCCCGGGCACGGTGAAGGCCACGCGGGCGCTGTCGGCGTGGAGCACCTTGTCCTTGGGCCGGTAGAACACGGCGTTGTTCACCGACAGCATGGCCGCCACCGTCAGAACCTCCTCGGTGCAGCCGTACCTGATTGGGGACAGTGGGGACACTGAGGGGACACCGGGGACACTGTGAGCACCCCCTCTGTACGGCTGTAACTGAGATATTGGGGACACTGGGGACACTGAGGGGACACCGGGGACACTGTGAGCACCTCCGCTGTATGGCTGTAACTGAGATACTGGGGACACCGGGGACATTGTTCACCAACAGCATGGCCGCCACCGTCAGAACCTCCTCGGTGCAGCCGTACCTGATTGGGGACAGTGGGGACACTGAGGGGACACCGGGGACACTGTGAGCACCTCCTCTGTATGGCTGTAACTGAGATATTGGGGACACTGAGGGGACATTGGGGACACTGAGGGGACACTGGGGACACTGAGGGGACACTAGGGACACTGTGAGCACCCCCTCTGTACGGCTGTAACTGAGATACTGGGGACACCGGGGACATTGTTCACCAACAGCATGGCCGCCACCGTCAGAACCTCCTCGGTGCAGCCGTACCTGATTGGGGACAGTGGGGACACTGAGGGGACACCGGGGACACTGTGAGCACCTCCTCTGTATGGCTGTAACTGAGATATTGGGGACACTGAGGGGACATTGGGGACACTGAGGGGACACCGGGGACACTGTGAGCACCTCCTCTGTATGGCTGTAACTGAGATACTGGGGACAGTGGGGACACTGAGGGGACATTGGGGACACTGAGGGGACACTGGGGACACTGTCAGAACCTCCTCTGTACGGCTGTAACTGAGATATTGGGGACACTGAGGGGACATTGGGGACATTGGGGACACTGAGGGGACATTGGGGACACGACATTGTTCACCAACAGCATGGCGGCCACCGTGAGAACCTCCTCGGTGCAGCCGTACCTGATTGGGGACAGTGGGGACACTGAGGGGACATTGGGGACACTGTGAGCACCCCCTCTGTACGGCTGTAACTGAGATATTGGGGACATTGGGGACACTGAGGGGACACCGGGGACACTGTGAGCACCTCCGCTGTATGGCTGTTACTGAGATATTGGGGACACTGAGGGGACATTGGGGACATTGGGGACACTGAGGGGACACCGGGGACACTGTGAGCACCCCCTCTGTACGGCTGTAACTGAGATATTGGGGACACTGAGGGGACATTGGGGACACTGAGGGGACACCGGGGACACTGTGAGCACCCCCTCTGTACGGCTGTAACTGAGATATTGGGGACACTGGGGACACTGAGGGGACATTGGGGACACTGTGAGCACCTCCTCTGTATGGCTGTAACTGAGATACTGGGGACATTGGGGACACTGAGGGGACACTGGGGACACTGTCAGAACCTCCTCTGTACAGCCATAACTGAGATATTGGGGACACTGAGGGGACATTGGGGACACTGAGGGGACACCGGGGACACTGTGAGCACCTCCTCTGTATGGCTGTAACTGAGATACTGGGGACACTGGGGACACTGAGGGGACATTGGGGACACTGAGGGGACACTGGGGACACTGTCAGAACCTCCTCTGTACAGCCATAACTGAGATATTGGGGACATTGGGGACACTGAGGGGACATTGGGGACACGACATTGTTCACCGACAGCATGGCCGCCACCGTCAGAACCTCCTCAGTACAGCCGTACCTGATTGGGGACAGTGGGGACACTGAGGGGACACCGGGGACACTGTGAGCACCCCCTCTGTACGGCTGTAACTGAGATACTGGGGACATTGGGGACACTGAGGGGACACTGGGGACACTGAGGGGACACTGGGGACACTGTGAGCACCCCCTCTGTACGGCTGTAACTGAGATACTGGGGACACCGGGGACATTGTTCACCAACAGCATGGCCGCCACCGTCAGAACCTCCTCGGTGCAGCCGTACCTGATTGGGGACAGTGGGGACACTGAGGGGACATTGGGGACACTCAGGGGACATTGGGGACACTCAGGGGAGATGCGACACTGGGGACACTTTGGGGACACTTGGGGACACTTTTGGGACACTTTGGGGACATTTGGGGACATTTGGGGACACTTTTGGGACACTTTGGGGACACTTTGGGGACATTTGGGGACATGTCTGTCACTCACTGCTCGCTCGCCAGGATCATCTTGGCCAACATCGGCTCCACCGGCAGCTCCGCCATGCGCCGGCCCAGCTGGGACGGACGGACGGACAGAGGGACACAGGGACAGAGGGACACAGGGACAGAGTGACCACCAGGGACACCCCCAGGGACACCCCCAGTCCCTCCCAGTATTCCCAGTCCATCCCAGTTACCGTGGTGAGCGCCCCCAGGTGGTTCAGGTGGTTCATTCCCCATTCCCAGTTCCCATCCCAGTATTCCCAGTGCTCCCAGTTACCGTGGTGAGCGCCCCCAGGTGGTTCAGGTGGTTCATTCCCCATTCCCAGTTCCCATCCCAGTATTCCCAGTGCTCCCAGTTACCGTGGTGAGCGCCCCCAGGTGGTTCAGGTGGTTCATTCCCCATTCCCAGTTCCCATCCCAGTATTCCCAGTCCATCCCAGTTACCGTGGTGAGCGCCCCCAGGTGGTTCAGGTGGTTCATTCCCCATTCCCAGTGTCCATCCCAGTATTCCCAGTGCTCCCAGTTACCGTGGTGAGCTCGCCCAGGTGGTTCAGGTGGTTCATTCCCCATTCCCAGTTCCCATCCCAGTATTCCCAGTGCTCCCAGTTACCGTGGTGAGCGCCCCCAGGTGGTTCAGGTGGTTCATTCCCCATTCCCAGTTCCCATCCCAGTATTCCCAGTGCTCCCAGTTACCGTGGTGAGCGCCCCCAGGTGGTTCAGGTGGTTCATTCCCCATTCCCAGTTCCCATCCCAGTATTCCCAGTGCTCCCAGTTACCGTGGTGAGCGCCCCCAGGTGGTTCAGGTGGTTCATTCCCCATTCCCAGTTCCCATCCCAGTATTCCCAGTGCTCCCAGTTACCGTGGTGAGCGCCCCCAGGTGGTTCAGGTGGTTCATTCCCCATTCCCAGTTCCCATCCCAGTATTCCCAGTGCTCCCAGTTACCGTGGTGAGCGCCCCCAGGTGGTTCAGGTGGTTCATTCCCCATTCCCAGTTCCCATCCCAGTATTCCCAGTGCTCCCAGTTACCGTGGTGAGCTCACCCAGGTGGTTCAGGTGGTTCATTCCCCATTCCCAGCCCCTGTCCCAGTCCATCCCAGTATTCCCAGTGCTCCCAGTTACCGTGGTGAGCTCGCCCAGGTGGTTCAGGTGGTTCATTCCCCATTCCCAGCCCCTGTCCCAGTCCATCCCAGTATTCCCAGTGCTCCCAGTTACCGTGGTGAGCTCGCCCAGGTGGTTCAGGTGGTTCATTCCCCATTCCCAGTTCCCATCCCAGTATTCCCAGTGCTCCCAGTTACCGTGGTGAGCGCCCCCAGGTGGTTCAGGTGGTTCATTCCCCATTCCCAGTTCCCATCCCAGTATTCCCAGTGCTCCCAGTTACCGTGGTGAGCGCCCCCAGGTGGTTCAGGTGGTTCATTCCCCATTCCCAGTTCCCATCCCAGTATTCCCAGTGCTCCCAGTTACCGTGGTGAGCTCGCCCAGGTGGTTCAGCGCCCCCAGCGCGTAGAGCTGCTCCAGCGCCAGCACCAGCGTCTCGTGGGGGGGAGGGTCCAGGAAGTCAAAGTGGATCAGGTCGTTGATACCTGGGGACACCTTGGGGTCACCTCCGGGTCACCTCGGTGTCCCCAGTCCCTCCCAGTCCGTCCCAGTGCCCGTAACTCCATTCCCAGTGCCCGTAACTCCATTCCCAGTCCCTCCCAGTACAAACTCAGGCTCTTGAGCAGCAGCACCAGCGCTCCCAGTCCGTCCCAGTGCCCATAACTCCATTCCCAGTCCCTCCCAGTCCATCCCAGTACAAACCCAGGCTCTTGAGCAGCAGCACCAGCGCTCCCAGTCCGTCCCAGTGCCCATAACTCCATTCCCAGTCCCTCCCAGTCCCTCCCAGTCCATCCCAGTCCCTCCCAGTCCATCCCAGTGCCCACCCAGGCTCTTGAGCAGCAGCACCAGCGCCCCCAGGTCTGTCCTGATCCCCCTTTAACCCATCCCAGTCTGTCCCAGTCCCTCCCAGGTCTGTCCCAGTCCCTCCCAGTGTCCATAACTCCATTCCCAGTCCCTCCCAGTCTGTCCCAGTCCCTCCCAGGTCTGTCCCAGTCCCTCCCAGTGTCCATAGCTCCATTCCCAGTCCCTCCCAGTCCCTCCCAGGTCTGTCCCAGTCCCTCCCAGTGTCCATAGCTCCATTCCCAGTCCCTCCCAGTCCCTCCCAGTTTGTCCCAGTGCCCACCCAGGCTCTTGAGCAGCAGCACCAGCGCCCCCAGGTCGGCTCTCTGGATCTCGGGCACCGCCGTCTCCTCCAGCTCGTGCTGGAACGCCCAGGCCGTGTAGAGCCGGAAACACTTCCCGGGCGCCACGCGGCCCGCGCGGCCCGCGCGCTGATTGGCTGAGGCCTGGGGACACCAAAGGGACACACCTGGGACACCTGGGACACACCTGTGTGCATGGTATCTCACTGGGATACACTGGGACAGCAGTGACAGCAGCCCGCGCGCTGATTGGCTGAGGCCTGGGGACAGCAGGGACACACCTGTGACACACCTGGGACACACCCGGGACACACCTGGGACACCTGGGACACACCTGGGACACACCTGGGACACACCTGGGACACCTGGGACACACCTGGGACACCTATAACCCACTGGGACAGCAGTGACATGCGGCCGGCACAGCCTGCGTGCTGATTGGCTGAGGCCTGGGGACAGGAGGGACACACCTGTGACACCTGGGACACACCTGTCACACCTGGGACACACCTGTGACACACTTGTCACACCTGGGACACACCTGGGACACCTATAACCCACTGGGGCAGCAGTGATACGCGGCCAGCACGGCCTGCGTGCTGATTGGCTGAGGCCTGGGGACGGGAGGGACACACCTGTGACACCTGTGACACACCTGTGACACACTTGTCACACCTGTGACACACCTGTGACACCTGGGACACACCTGTGACACACTTGTCACACCTGGGACACACCTGGGACACCTGTGACACACCTGTGACACACTTGTCACACCTGTGACACACCTGTGACACCTGGGACACACCTGTGACACACTTGTCACACCTGGGACACACCTGGGACACCTGTGACACACCTGTGACGCACTTGTCACACCTGGGACACACCTGGGACACCTGTGTGCATGGCACCTGACTGGGACACCACTGACACGCGGCCAGCACGGCCTGCGTGCTGATTGGCTGAGGCCTGGGGACGGGAGTGACACACCTGTGACACCTGGGACACACCTGTGACACACCTGTGACACACCTGGGACACACCTGGGACACACCTGTGACACACCTGTGACACACCTGGGACACACCTGTGACACCCATAACCCACTGGGTTGTACTGGGACAGCAGTGACACGCGGCCAGCACGGCCTGCGCGCTGATTGGCTGAGGCCCGGGGACACCAAAGGGACATTGTCACCTGTCTGGGACACACCTGGGACACAGGTGACACACAGGTGACACACAGGTGACACACAGGTGACAAACCTTGGAGCACGGTGTCACCACCAGGGACTCCACGCCCGTGCGGGCGCTCACAGGGGCTCACATTGGGTCACAGTAGGTGACAGTAAGGTGACAATAGATGGCAATAACATGCTGACAGGTGTCACAGGTGTCACACAGGTGTCACAGGTGACACACAGGTGACCCAGGTGTCACACAGGTGAGCTCACCTTGGAGCACGGTGTCACCACCAGGGACTCCATGCCCGTGCGGGCGCTGTAGCTTTTCTGCTTGCAGAACCCGGGGTCCAGCACGTACACGATGCCGTCGATGGTCACCGAGGTCTCGGCGATGTTGGTGGCCACCACCACCTGCCGCAGGTGCGGGGACAGCGCTGGGACACGCCCTCGACGGCCACGCCCCTCCCGGGCACACCCGGCTAAGCCACGCCCCATTTAAAGCACGTGGTGTTAAGCCCCGCCCCACTTGGAGCTCCAACCAATCATGGGCTGCACTGTGGGCCACGCCCAAGGAAGCCACACCCCTTTAGGCCACGCCCATTCTGACCACACCCAATTGAGCCACGCCCACTGACCACACCCAATAAACCACACCCCATTTAGACCACACTCAAATTAAGCCCCACCCACTCTGACCACACCCACTTGAGCCCCACCTACTCTGATCACACCCAAGTAAGCCCCGCCCTTTAGACCACACCCCTTTATACCTCATTCAATTAAGCGCCACCCCAATTAAACCACACCCAATTAAGCCCCACCCATTTGGACCACACCCAATTAAACCACACCCCAATTAGACCACACTCATTCTAACCACACCCAAATTAAGCCCCACCCACTCTGACCACACCCAATAAACCACACCCCTTTTGGCCCTGCCTATTTTGACCACACCCAGTTACGCCCCACCCACTTCCATGAAACCACGCCCCCTCCCTGAGGCTCCACCCCCTCTTAAAGCGCCAGCACACCTTCCTGGCCCCCTAAATGAAACCCCACCCATTTCCCTTAAACCCCACCCACCTCCCATTACACCACGCCCACTGCTGAGGCCCCACCCCTCTCTTAAAGGGCCAGCACACCTTCTTGGCTCTGTAAATGAAACCCCACCCCATCTTTCTTAAACCCCACCCCATTTCCCTTAAACCCCACCCATTTCCCACTGCACCACGCCCCCTGCCGAGGCCCCGCCCCCCTCTTAAAGGGCCAGCACACCTTCTTGGATCTCTCAATGAAGTCCAACCCACTTCCTCTTAAACTCCACCCCATTTCTCTCAAACCCCACCCCTTTCCCGCTGTGCCACGCCCCCTGCCGAGGCCCCGCCCCTCTCTTAAAGGGCCAGCGCACCTTCCTGGCGCCGGGGGGCGTGGGCTGGAAGATGCGGGCCTGCAGCTCCGAGGGCAGGTTGGCGTAGATGGGCAGCACCAGCAGCTCGGGCAGGCGCGAGCCCAGGCGGCGGCAGCGCTCCTGCAGCAGCTCCACGCAGGCCTCGATCTCCTCCTGGAACGCAGGGGACACTGGGGACAGCGCTGGGGACACTGGGGACATTGGGGACACTGGGGACACTGGGGACACTGGGGACACTGGGGACAGGGGCAGCAGCAGCAGCGCTCCTGCAGCAGCTCCACGCAGGCCTCGATCTCCTCCTGGAACCCAGGGGACATTGGGGACAGCGCTGGGGACATTGGGGACATTGGGGACACTGGGGACACTGGGGACAGGGGCAGCAGCAGCAGCTCCACACAGGCCTCGATCTCCTCCTGGAACGCAGGGGACATTGGGGACATCGTTGGGGACATTGGGGACAGCAGGGACACTGGGGACAGGGGCAGCAGCAGCAGCTCCACGCAGGCCTCGATCTCCTCCTGGAACGCAGGGGACATTGGGGACAGCGCTGGGGACATTGGGGACATTGGGGACACTGGGGACAGGGGCAGCAGCAGCAGCTCCACGCAGGCCTCGATCTCCTCCTGGAACCCGGGGGACATCATTGGGGACATCATTGGGGACATCAGGGACACCCAGGGATGTCAGGGACATTGGGGACATTGGGGACAGCCAGGGGATTGGGGACATTTGGGACATTTGGGAGATTGGGGACATTGGAGATATCAGGGACATTGGGGATATCGCTGGGGACATTTGGGACTTTGGGGGTATTTCAGAGATTAGGGACAGCAGGGACACTGGGGACATTGGGGACAGCAGGGACACTGGGGACAGGGGCAGCAGCAGCAGCTCCACGCAGGCCTCGATCTCCTCCTCACATCCAGGGGACATTGGGGACAGCGCTGGGGACACTGGGGACATCAAGGATGTCAGGGACATCGGGGACACTGAGGACATCAGGGCACACAGAGGGACAAAGACTGGCGGCAAGAAATTGGGGTTGGGGACAGGGAAACTCTCAGGGGAATGGTGACACCCAGGGGACACTCAGGGACACTCAGGTGACACCGAGGTGACACCGAGGTGGCACTGACCTGCCCGGTGAGGAAGACCAGGATGTCCCCGGGGGGTTGGGTGACGTGGATCTGCAGCACCGACACCACGCACGCCTCCAGGTAATCGGCCTCGGGGGCCTGCGGGGACAGAGGGGACATTGGGGACAGCAGGGGACATCAGGGGACAATCAGGGGGACATCAGCACCAGCTGTCCCCAAAGGTCCCCAGCCAGCCATTCCCCCCCTTCTCCTGTGTCCCCTCGTGTCCCCAAATGCTCCCAACAGCCCCAGGTACCCCTGAACACGCCCAGTGTCCCCATTAATGTCCCCAATGTCCCCAATAATGTCCCCAAGTCCTCAATGCCCTAAATGCCCCCAATGTCCCCATTAATGTCCCCAAGTCCTCAATGCCCTAAACGCCCCCAATGTCCCCAATACCCTGAATGTCCCCAATGTCCTCAATGCTCTGAACACCCCCAGTGTCCCCAATGTCCCCATTAATGTCCCCATTAATGTCCCCAAGTCCCAATGTCCTGAACATCTCCAGTGTCCCCAATGTCCCCAGTGTCACCTTGGTGCAGTAGATGTCCACGGGGAAGCGCCGCCCCGGGATGACCGGGTGTCCCCATGTCCCCAGTGCCCCCCATGCTCTCAATGTCCCCAATGCCCTGAACACCCCCAACGCCCCCAGTGTCCCCAGTGTCCCCAGTGTCCCCAGTGTCACCTTGGTGTAGTAGATGTCGACGGGGAAGCGCCGCCCCGGGATGCGGAAGACGGGCGCGTGGTCGAAGAAGGCCGAGAAGCGCTCGGTGTCCAGCGTGGCCGAGGCCACCAGGACCTTGAGCTGCGGCCGGAAGCGAGCGATGTCCTTGATGAGGCCGAAGAGCACGTCCGTGTGCAGGGTGCGCTCGTGGGCCTCGTCCACCATGATCACGCTGCGGAGACACGGACACCGGGATGGACACACGGACACCGGGATGGACACGGGGACATGGGGATGGACATGGGGACACCGGGATGGACACGGGGATGGACACAGGGACAGGGACACGGGGACAGGGACACGGGGAGCACGTCCGTGTGCAGGGTGCGCTCGTGGGCCTCGTCCACCATGATCACGCTGCGGGCACACGGACACCGGGATGGACACACGGACACACGGACACCGGGATGGACACACGGACACCAGGATGGACACGGGGACACGGGGATGGACACAGGGACAGGGACACAGGGGGCACGTCCGTGTGCAGGGTGCGCTCGTGGGCCTCGTCCACCATGATCACGCTGCGGGCACACGGACACCGGGATGGACACACGGACACCGGGATGGACACGGGGACACCGGGATGGACACGGGGACACCGGGATGGACACGGGGATGGACACAGGGACAGGGACACGGGGAGCACGTCCGTGTGCAGGGTGCGCTCGTGGGCCTCGTCCACCATGATCATGCTGCGGGCACACGGACACCGGGATGGACACACGGACACACGGACACCGGGATGGACACACGGACACCGGGATGGACACACGGACACCAGGATGGACACACGGACACCGGGATGGACACACGGACACACGGACACCGGGATGGACATGGGAACACCGGGATGGACACGGGGATGGATACAGGGACAGGGACATGGGGACAGGGACACGGGGAGCACGCCCGTGTGCAGGGTGCGCTCGTGGGCCTCGTCCACCATGATCACGCTGCGGAGACACGGACACCGGGATGGACACGGGGACACGGGGATGGACACATGGACACCGGGATGGACACGGGGATGGACACACGGACACCGGGATGGACACACGGACACGGGGATGGACACGGGGACACCGGGATGGACACGGGGATGGACACACGGACACCGGGATGGACACACGGACACTGGGATGGACACACGGACACGGGGATGGACACGGGGACAGCGGGATGGACACGGGGATGGACACGGGGACACCGGGATGGACACACGGACATGGGGATGGACACAGGGGCAGGGACATGGGGATGGACACACGGACACGGGGACATGGGGATGGACACACGGACACCGAGATGGACACACGGACACCGGGATGGACACGGGAACATGTGGATGAACACATGGACACCGGGATGGACACATGGACACCGGGATGGACACGGGAACATGTGGATGAACACACGGACACCGGGATGGACACATGGACACCGGGATGGACACGGGAACATGTGGATGGACACATGGACACCAGGATGGACACCAGGATGGACACACGGACACCGGGATGGACATGGGGACATGGACACAGGGACAGGGACACAAACAAGGACACATCCCCAGTGTCCCCACTGTCCCCAGTGTCCCCAATCCCCCCAGTGTCCCCAATGTCCCCAGGTGTCCCCAATGTCCCCGTGTCACCTGTACGATGCCAGGTCGGGCTCTGTCAGGAACTCCCTCAGCAGCATCCCGTCCCCAATCCCCCCAGTGTCCCCACTGTCCCCAGTGTCCCCAATGTCCCCAATCCCCCCAGTGTCCCCAACATCCCCAGGTGTCCCCAGTGTCCCCAGTGTCACCTGTACGATGCCAGGTCGGGCTCTGTCAGGAACTCCCTCAGCAGCATCCCGTCCGTCATGTACTTGAGCACCGTGCGCTCCGACGTGCAGTCCTCGAAGCGGATGCTGTACCCGACCTTGGGGACAAGGGACACGGCCCTGTCACCTCCCCGGGGCTGATGGCACCTCCCTATGGTGCTGTCACCTCCCCAGGGCCGCTGTCCCCTCCCCATGGTGCTGCTGTCCCCTCCCCATGGCTGCTGTCCCCTCAGGGTCACTCAGGCCACCCCTGTGGTCACTCACACCCCCCCAGCTGTGCCACCAGAGTGTCCCCAAAGTGCCCAGGATGTGTCCCCGAGTTGGGGACAATGTGGTTGGAGGTGGAGATGTGTCCTCAATGTCCCCAGTGTGTCCCCAGTGTCCCCAATGTCCCCAGTGTGTCCCCAGTGTCCCCTCCACTGTGCCCAATGTGTCCCCAGTGTCCCCAACGTCCCCAATGTCCCCAATGTCTCCAATCCCCCCCAGTGTCCCCATTGTCCCCATTGTCCCCAATGTCCCCAATGTCCCCAATCCCCCCCAATGTCCCCAGTGTCCCCAATCCCCCCAGTGTCCCCAGTGTCCCCGCTGTCACCTCGTTGCCCAGCTTTGTCCCCATCTCCACGGCCACCCTCGCTGCCACGCTCATGGCTGCCACGCGTCGCGGCTGCGTCACCCCGATCTTCAGCCCCCCCCGCGTGTAGCCCTGGGGACATTGGGGACATTGGGGGGGTCAGGGGGGGTCACGGGGGGGTGACAGAGACCCCCGACCCCGAGTGACCCCCCTGGAAATGAACTGATCCTAAAAACGGGACCTGAGAGGGGACAAATCCAACCAGGACCCCAAACAGCTCCAATCACCCCCGGTCCCTCCCAGTTCAATCCCAGTTCAATCCCAGTGTCCCCAGCCCCCTCCCAGTTCAATCCCAGTCCCTCCCAGTTCAATCCCAGTCCCTCCCAGTTCATACCAATCCTCTCCCAACCCTGCTCCCAGTCCCCTCCCAGTGTCCCCAACCCCCTCCCAGTCCCTTCCACTCCCTCCCAGTTCAATCCCAGTTCATTCCAGTGCCCCACAACCCCCTCCCAATCCCCTCCCAGTCCCCCCATTCCCCTCCAACCCCCTCCCAGTCCCTCCCAATTCCTTCCCAGTCCCCTCCCAGTGTCCCCCAGTCCCCTCCCAGTCCCCCCAATCCCCCCAATTTCTCCCCCAATCCCCCCCAGTCCCTCCCAGTTCCTCCCAGTGCCCCCCAATCCCATCCCAGTCCCCTCTCAGTGTCCCCAAATCCCTTCCCAATCCTTCCCAGTTCCTTCCAGTCTCCTCCCAATCCCTCCCAGTCCCCTCCCATTCCCTCCCAGTGTCCCCAAATCCTCTCCCAGTCCCCCCCAATTCCCTCCCAGTGCTCCCAGTTCACCTCCTCGTGCAGGTACTGGGGGATCTGGGTGGTTTTCCCCGAGCCCGTCTCTCCCTCGATCACCAGCACCTGGTGCTGCGCCACGGCCGCCACCAGCTCGTCCCGGAAGGGGAAGATGGGCAGCGCCCGGCGCGCGTCCTGCAGAGACTGCCGGCGGCGCTCGGCCTCGGGGACGGCCTCGGGGACATCCTGGGGACACCGGGGACACCTCAGTGTCACCTCAGTGTCACCAAAGTCACCCCAAATCCACCCCGGTTACACCAGTAACCACCCACTGTCCGCACTGCCGGCGGCGCTCGGCCTCGGGGACGGCCTCGGGGACATCCTGGGGACACCGGGGACACCTCAGTGTCACCTCAGTGTCACCAAAGTCACCCCAAATCCACCCCGGTTACACCAGTAACCACCCACTGTCCGCACTGCCGGCGGCGCTCGGCCTCGGGCACGGCCTCGGGGACATCCTGGGGGACACCGGGGACACCCCATGGTCACCTCAGTGTCATTGGGATCACCTTCAGTGTCATTAGTGTCACGTAACTCACACCAAATTCATCCCAGTGCCACCCCAGTTCTACAGTAACCATCCCCTGCCGGCGGCGCTCGGCCTCGGGGACGGCCTCGGGGACATCCGGGGACACCTCAGTGTCACCTCAGTGTCACCAAAGTCACCCCAAATCCACCCCGGTTACACCAGTAACCACCCACTGTCCGCACTGCCGGCGGCGCTCGGCCTCGGGGACGGCCTCGGGGACATCCTGGGGACACCGGGGACATGTGAGTGCCATCGGGGTCACCCTCAGTGTCACCAAATTCACCCCAAATTCACCCCAAAATCACCAGTAACCACCCACTGCCAGCAGCGCTCGGCCTCGGGCACGGCCTCGGGGACATCCTGGGGACACCGGGGACACGTTACTGTCATTGGGGTCACCCTCAGTGTCACCAAATTCAACCAAATGCCCCCCAAACCATCCCAAACCCCCCAATCCCCACCTTTTGGGGGTCGGTCCCCTCCAGTTGCGCAGCACTGACGAACTGCACCATCTCCTCCTCCTCAGCAGCAGCTCGTAGTCCATACAAACCCCCCTATATCACCCCAAATCCCCCCAAAATCCCCCCTAAACCCCCATAAATCACCCCAAATCCCTCCTAAACCCCCATAAATCACCCCAAACCCCCTCAGGACCCCCCAATCCCCACCTTTTGGGGGTCGGTCCCCTCGAGCTGCGCAGCACTGACGAACTGCACCATCTCCTCCTCCTCCAGCAGCAGCTCCTAGTCCCTCCTGTGACCCCAAATCCCCTCCCATGACCCCAAATCCCCCCCAAATCACCCCAAATTCACCCCAAACCCCCTCAGGACCCCCTGGGTGACCCCAATCCCCACCTTTTGGGGGTCGGTCCCCTCGAGCTGCGCAGCACTGACGAACTGCACCATCTCCTCCTCCTCCAGCAGCAGCTCCTAGTCCCTCCCAAACCATCCCAAACCCTTTCCTATGACCCCAAATCGCTCCTAAACCCCCATGAATCACCCCAAATCCCCCCTAGATCCCCTCAGGACCCCCCAATCCCCACCTTTTGGGGGTCGGTCCCCTTGAGCTGCGCAGCACTGACGAACTGCACCATCTCCTCCTCCTCCAGCAGCAGCTCGTAGTCCATACAAACCCCCCTATATCACCCCAAATCCCCCCAAAATCCCCCCTAAACCCTCATAAATCACCCCAAATCCCCCCCAAATCACCCCAAATTCACCCCAAACCCCCTCAGGACCCCCCAATCCCCACCTTTTGGGGGTCGGTCCCCTCGAGCTGCGCAGCACTGACGAACTGCACCATCTCCTCCTCCTCCAGCAGCAGCTCGTAGTCCCTCCCGCGCCGCTGCCGCGCGTCCCTGGCCCCGAAGCGCAGCGCGGCCGCCCCCAGCAGCTGCTCCTCCCAGCGCCGCTGCTCGTCCCGCGGCGCCAGCGCCTCCTCCTGCGCCTCCTCGCGCTCCGGGATCTTCTGTGGGGGAAACTGGGGGGTCAGCCAGGGGGTTTGGGGGGTTTGGGGTCGTGGGGAGGGGGTTTGGGATCATGGGGAGGGGGTTTGGGGGGTCAGGGAGGGGGTTTGGGGTGTTTGGGGTCGTGGGGAGGGGGTTTGGGATCATGGGGAGGGGGTTTGGGGGGTCAGGGAGGGGGTTTGGGGTGTTTGGGGTCGTGGGGAGGGGGTTTGGGATCATGGGGAGGGGGTTTGGGGGGTCAGGGAGGGGGTTTGGGGTCGTGGGGAGGAGGTTTGGGAGGGGTTTGGGATCATGGGGAGGGGGTTTGGGGGGTCAGCCAGGGGGTTTGGGGTGTTTGGGGTCGTGGGGAGGAGGTTTGGGAGGGGTTTGGGATCATGGGGAGGGGGTTTGGGGGGAATTGGGGGGGATTTGGGGTCGTGGGGAGGGGGTTTGGGATAATAGGGAGAGGTTTTTGGGGGGGATTGGGGGGATTTGGGATAACGGGGAGGGGTTTGGGGAGAATGGAACAGGGTTTAGGGTGGGATTTGGGGGGGTCAGGAAGGGGGTTTGGGGTGTTTGGGATGGGGTTTGGGGGGTCAGGGAGGGAGTTTGGGGGCATTTGGGGGGTCAGGGAGGGAGTTTGGGGTGTTTGGGATTTCTCATGTTCCAATTTCAGAGCTTTTCATGTACCGATTTTGGGATTTTTCAGGCTCCAATTCAGGGATTTTTCAGGCGTGAATTTCGGGATTTTTCAGGCATGAATTTCAGGATTCTTCAGGTGATAATTTCAGGACTTTTCACGTGTAAATTTTGATTTTTTCCCTTCTCCCCTCACCTTGTCGCGCGTCTCCTCGGGGATGTGGTAGCGGCCGCTCCTCCCCAGGTACCAATTTCGGGATTTCTCAAGTACAGATTTCAAGTGTTTTTCAGGTACCAATTTCGGGATTTTTCAAGTACCAATTCCAGAGTTTTTCAAGTACCAATTTCGGGATTTTTCAGGTGTGAGTTTTGGGTTTTCCCAGGTGCTCCCTCACCTTGTCCCGTGTCTCCTCGGGGACATGGTAGCGGCCGCTCCTCCCCAGGTACCAATTTCGGGATTTTTTCAAGTACCAATTCCAGAGTTTTTTCAAGTACCAATTCCAGAGTTTTTCAGGTACCAATTTCGGGATTTTTCAAGTACCAATTTCAGGATTTTTCAGGTGTGAACTTTGGGTTTTCCCAGCTGTTTTCCTCACCTTGTCGCGCGTCTCCTCGGGATGTGGTAGCGGCTGCTCCTCCCCAGGTACCAATTTCGGGATTTTTCAAGTACAGATTTCAAGTGTTTTTCAGGTACCAATTTCGGGATTTTTCAAGTACCAATTCCAGAGTTTTTCAAGTGCCAATTTCGGGATTTTTCAGGTACCAATTTCAGGATTTTTCAGGTGTGAATTTTGGGTTTTTTCACATTTCTCTCACCTTGTCACGCGTCTCCTCGGGGATGTGGTAGCGGCTGCTCCTCCCCAGGTACCAATTTCGGGATTTTTCAAGTACCAATTCCAGAGTTTTTCAAGTACCAATTCCAGAGTTTTTCAGGTACCAATTTCGGGATTTTTCAAGTACCAATTTCAGGATTTTTTCAGGTGTGAACTTTGGGTTTTCCCAGCTGTTTCCTCACCTTGTCGCGCGTCTCCTCGGGGATGTGGTAGCGGCTGCTCCTCCCCAGGTACCAATTTCGGGATTTCTCAAGTACAGATTTCAAGTGTTTTTCAGGTACCAATTTCGGGATTTTTCAAGTACCAATTCCAGAGTTTTTCAAGTGCCAATTTCGGGATTTTTCAGGTACCAATTTCAGGATTTTTCAGGTTGTGAATTTTGGGTTTTTTCACATTTCTCTCACCTTGTCCCATGTCTCCTCGGGGATGTGGTAGCGGCCGCTCCTCCCCAGGTACCAATTTCGGGATTTTTCAAGTACAGATTTCAAGTGTTTTTCAGGTACCAATTTCGGGATTTCTCAAGTACAGATTTCAAGTGTTTTTCAGGTACCAATTTTCGGGATTTTTCAAGTACAGATTTCAAGTGTTTTTCAGGTACCAATTTCGGGATTTTTCAAGTACCAATTCCAGAGTTTTTCAAGTGCCAATTTCGGGATTTTTCAGGTTACCAATTTCGGGATTTTTCAGGTACCAATTTCGGGATTTTTTCAGGTGTGAGTTTTGGGTTTTCCCAGCTGTTCCCTCACCTTGTCGCGCGTCTCCTCGGGGATGTGGTAGCGGCCGCTCCTCTCCATCTCCTCGCGGGCCCCGGCCCGTTTGTAGTCGCGGGCCAGGTCGCGCAGGCGCCGCTTGTAGCGCAGCTCGCGCCGCTCGGGCGCCGTCAGCGCCTCCTCCCCGAAGAGCAGCTCCTCGTCCTGGATCTCCTGCTCCAGCTCCTCCAGCTTCTCCGCTCGCGCTTGGCCAGGTACTCGCGGCGGGAGCGCTTCCGCAGCTCCGGGATCTGGGGAGAAAACGGGGGAAAATGGTGAAAAAATGGGGAAAAATGGCATTAAAATGGGAAAAAAACGGCATTAAAATGGAGTACAATGGGGTGAAATGGGCAGGTACTCGCGGCGGGAGCGCTTGCGCAGCTCCGGGATCTGGGAGAAAACGGGGTAAAATGGTGAAAAAATGACGTTAAAATGGGAAAAAAATATGTTAAAATGAGAAAAAATGGCATTAAAATGGGGTAAAATGGGATGAAATGGGCAGGTGCTCGCGGTGGGAGCGCTTGCGCTGCTCGGGGGACTGGGGAAATGGGGGAAAATGGGGAAAAAATGGGGAAAAATGGCATTAAAATGGGAAAAAACGGCATTAAAATGGGGTAAAATGGGATGAAATGGCCAGGTACTCGCGGCGGGAGCGCTTGCGCAGCTCCGGGATCTGGGGAGAAAACGGGGTAAAATGGTGAAAAAATGACGTTAAATGGGAAAAAAAATATGTTAAAATGAGAAAAAATGGCATTAAAATGGGGTAAAATGGGGTGAAATGGGCAGGTGCTTTGCGGTGGGAGCGCTTGCGCTGCTCGGGGATCCGGGGAAATGGGGGAAAATGGTGAAAAAATGGGGGAAAAATGGCATTAAAATGGGAAAAAAAACGGCATTAAAATGGAGTACAATGGGGTGAAATGGGCAGGTGCTCGCGGTGGGAGCGCTTGCGCAGCTCCGGGATCTGGGGAGAAAACGGGGGAAAATGGTGAAAAAATGACGTTAAAATGGGAAAGAAATATGTTAAAATGAGAAAAAATGGCATTAAAATGGGGTAAAATGGGATGAAATGGGCAGGTGCTCGCGGCGGGAGTGCTTGCGCTGCTCGGGGATCCGGGGAAATGGGGTAAAATGGTGAAAAAATGGGGAAAAATGGCATTAAAATGGGAAAAAAAAGGGCATTAAAATGGAGTACAATGGGGTGAAATGGGCAGGTGCTCGCGGTGGGAGCGCTTTGCGCAGCTCTGGGATCCGGGGAGAAAACGGGGGAAAAATGGCATTGAAATGGGAAAAAAACGCATTAAAATGAGAAAAAAATGGCATTAAAATGGCTTTAAAATGGGGTGAAATGGGCAGGTACACGTACTGGAAACACTTCCACAGCTCCAGGATTTGGGGAAATTGGGGAGAAATGGGGAAAAAAAGCGGAAACGAGGATTTTGGGGTTCTGGCCGCGCTCTCACCATGGCTTTCTGCTCCTCCTCGGCCATTTTTGAGGCGTTTTTGGGCTTCTTCGTAGGCCTGGAGAGAGAAAACGGGGTGAGGAAATGGGGGGCACCTCCAATCCCCCTCAGAACCCCTCAAATCCCACCCAAACCCAGGCAGGAGCCCCCCAAACCCCTCCAAACCCACCTTGGAGTCCCCTCAGGATCACCCAAATGCCCCCAGAAGCCATCAAACCCCCCCAAATCCCCCAAAATCTCCCCAGGAACCCCTCAAAAAACCCTAAGACCCCTCAAATCCCCCCAGACACCCCCCAAGAACCCCTCAAACCCCCCCTAAGAACCCATCAAATCCCCCCAAGGATTCCTCAAACCCTCCCACGGACCCCTCAAACCCCCCAAATCCGCCCTGGGACCTCCCAAATCCTCCTCAGACCCCTCAAATCACCCCCAGAACCCCTCAAACCCCCCTAAAAGCCCTCAAGAATTCCCCCAAACCCCACCCTTGCTGTCCTCTCGGGTCTCCCCAGCCCCAAAGACCCCTCAAACCCCCCCTGAGACCCTCCCCGAGTCCCCCTAAACTCCCCCAGAACCCCTCAAGGACCCCCCAAACCCTCCCAGGATCCCCCCCAAACCCCCCTCAAACCCCTCAAGGACCCCCCAAATCCCCCTCAAACCCCCCTCAGACCCCCACAAACCCCCCCCCAAAGCCCACCTTGGAGCTGCCCTTGGCCCCCCGGTCCCGGTCCCGGCGCCGCAGGCGCTCGGCGAAGGCGTCGCGCTCGCGCAGGTCCCGCAGCCGCTCCCGCTCCGACGCCTCCCACTCCTCCTCCGGCTCCTCGGGGGGCTTGGGGGGCCTTGGGGGAGGGGGAAAATGGGTTGGGGGACGCCAAAATTGGTGATTTCACCCCAAAATACCCCTCTGAACTCACGGTGGGGGCGAGGGCTCTGCCGCGGGGGTCTCGGGGGGGGACTCGGAGCGGTGACGTCGCCTCAGGTGTCGCCGTCGGGGGCGTGGCTCGGTCCTGGGCGCGGTCGCTGTGGGCGGGGCCTGGCCCCTCCTCCTCGTCGCTCCTCCACCAATCGGTAGCCGCGGTTTCTGGCGCTGCAGCTCCAGCGCCGCCCGCTCGGCCGCGCGCCCGGGGGCTCCCGGGGGGCTTCTCGGGGCACCTGGGGGGTGGGCGGGGTCAGGACGCGCCCATTTAACCACACCCCAAAATGGCCACACCCACTTAACCACACCCCCAAATGGACAAACCCATTAAACCACACCCAAATTGGCTTACACCAAAAACGGCCACCACCCACTTGGACACACCCACTTGGCCACACCTAATATGGCCACACCCACTTGACCACACCTTTAAATGTCCACGCCCACTGCGAGCCAGAGCTCAGCATGATTGGCTGCTCTGTGTAGAAGCCACACCCACTTGTGGTGATAGAATCTTAAAAGTTCTGTTAAACCACGCCCCCTCCTGACCACACCTTGCCAAGCCCCACCCTTTCCACATTGGCCACGCCCTCAGCACCAAAACATGGTGCATTTAAACCGCGCCCACACCCTCAGGCCACGCCTCCATTTCCATACAAAGCGACTTCCCCTCACACAAGCCCCGCCCACTCACCCTCACAAACAAGTCCCGCCCACTCTCCCCCATGAGCGAAAGCCCCGCCCACTCTCCCCTCACACACAAGTCCCGCCCCCTCCCACTTTCGCCCCTGACGGACAAGCCCCGCCCCCTTCCCCCTCTCCCCTCACGGTTTTCCCGCCCACCTTGTCCCACAGCTGGCTCGCGAACTCGCGCACGCGCGGCTCCTCCACGCGCAGGGCCCTCGGTCTCGCGCAGCCGCTCCAGCAGCTCCTCCAGGCTCCGGCTGCGCCGCGCCAGCGCCACCAGGAAGGCGGGGGACATGGCGGGCGCTGAGGCCCAGCAGCTCCTGCAGCTGCCCGGACACCCAGCGCTCCAGGGCCGCCGTGGCCGCCATGGCCGCTGCGGCTTTCCTTCCTCCTCCTTCTCCTCCCCCTCACGGAGCCGTCCAATCAGCGCACAGCGCGGGGAAAGACTCGGCCAATCAGCGCACCGGGAGCGCGCGGCGGGAGGGCTCGGCCAATCAGAGCGAGGGCCGCGCCTACTAACGGGGTTACCGTAATATCGCGAGAGCGATGGCGGCTTTACCGTAATGCCGCGGTGAGAAGCGCAATTTCAATTCGGCACTCGGGATATTGCGACCGAAATTCCCATTTTTATCCCCAAAATTCCCGATTTTTATCCCCAAAAATCCCCATTTTTATCCCCAAAGTCCATAAATCTCGTCTCTCTCCCGAGATTTCGCAGCTATTATCTCTAAATCCTTGGTTTTCCCCTCAGAAATCCCTCCCGCCCTCAACTCCCCCCGGTCTTAAATTCCCAAAAATCCTAAATTTTTTTCTCCCAAAAATCCGGGATTTTTCCCACCAAACCCCCCAAAATCCCAAGGATCTACTTTCCCTTCAGGCTCTCCAAACTTCACTTTTTTGTTTCAAAACATTTTTACTACAAAAAACCTTCGCAAAAAACAGCGTTTGTACAAAAAAAATTACATTTGTCCCTACAAATCCTGGGGTTTTGCGGGATTGAGGCGCCAGAACCCCAAATTTTGGGGCACTTGGAACCCCAAAAATCCGAAATTTTGGATTTGCAGGAGACATTATGGGAGCCAGGACCTCAAATTTGGGGGTTTGGGGGATTTTTAGCATCCCAAATTTGGGGGGTTTTGGGGTTTTTTGGGATCCCAAACTCCAGAATTTGGGGGATTTTGGGGATCCTGAACTCAGGAAATTTGGGTATTTTGGGGTTTTTGGGGTCAGCTGTTGCGTTTCTGGCACTTCCAGCAGCGTTTGATGTCGGGGTGCCCCAGAACCCCCAAATTTGGTGATTTTGGCCATTTTTGACTCCAAATTCCTGGATTTTGGGTTTCTGGGGATCCCAAACTCAGGGATTTTGGGTATTTTGTGGGTTTTGGGGTCAGCCGTTGTGTTTTCTGGCGCTTCCAGAAGTGTTTGACGCCAGGGTGCCCCAATAACCCCAAACTGGCAATTTTAGCCATTTTTGGACCCCAAACTCTGGGATTTTGATGATTTTTAGACCCCAAACTCTGGGATTTTGGATATGTTGTGGTTTTTGGGGTCAGCCGTTGTGGTTCTGGCACTTCCAGAAGCGTTTGATGTTGGGGTGCCCCAGTAACCCCAAAATTGGTTATTTTGGGGTTTTTTTTGACCCCAAAACTCCGGATTTCGGGGTTTTTCGGGTTTCTGAGGATCTCAAATTTGGGTATTTTGGGGTTTTTGGGTCAGCCGTTGTGGTTCTGGTGCTTCCAGAAGCGTTTGACATCGGGGTGCCCCAGTAACCCCAAACCCCAAAATTGGCGATTTTAGCCATTTTTTGACCCCAAACTCCGGGATTTCGGGGTTTTTTCGGGTTTCTGAGGATCCCAAATTTGGGTATTTTGTGGTTTTTGGGGTCAGCCGTTGTGTTTCTGGCGCTTCCAGAAGCGTTTGACGTCGGGGTGCCCAGTAACCCCAAAATTGGCGATTTTAGCCTTTTTTGGACCCCAAACTCGGCGATTTTGAGGATTTTGTGATTTTTGGGGATCCCAAACTCGGGGATTTTGGGTATTTCGGGGTTTTTGGGGTCAGCCGTTGTGTTTTCTGGCGCTTCCAGAAGCGTTTGACGTCGGGGTGCCCCGCGGGGGTGACGACCATCAGGCGCCGCGCGGGGTTCTCGAACACGAGCACGCCCAGGGCGCGGGCGTGGTCCCGCAGCACCTCGAAATCCACCTGGGACAGGAACTGGTTGTACAGCACACCTGGGGGGGAGGGGACAGCTTGGGGACAATGCCGGGGGGGGGGGGGGGGGGGGGGTGGCACCACTTTGGGGGCAGCTCCTGCCTTGGGGACATGGCCAGGATTGGCGTTATCCCCTTGGGGACATTGCCGGAGTGTCACCTTTCCGCTTGGGGATATGGCCTGGGTGTCACCTCCCCACTTTGGTGGCACCTCCCCCTTTGGGACATCCTCATGGTGTCGCCTCCCCTTTGGGGACATGGCCTGTGGTGTCACCTCCCCACTTTGGTGTCACGTCCCTGTTTGGGGGACATGGCCTGGGTGTCACCTCCCCCCTTGGGGGACACTTTCAGAACTCTCAGGGGACACTTAGGGGACACTCTGGGGGCACCCCGATGACACCTTGGTGACACTTTGGTGACATTTGGGGACACCCTGGGGATACCCCGGTGACAGCCTGGTTAGACCTCGGTGACACCTTGGTGACATTTGGTGACACCTTGGTGACACCCTGGTGACCCTTTAGGGACACTTTGTGGACACTTTGTGGACACTTTGGGGACACCTGGGGACACTTGGGGACACTTGGGGACACTGACCCTCGGAGAAGCGCAGCCGGTCCCGCTCGAGCTCCCAGAGCCGGATCTGGTCCGTGATGGTCGGGGGCAGCACCGGGCTCTGGGGACACCGGGGGGACATCGTGGGGACAGGGACACCGTGGGGACAGGGGACACAGGGGGGGGCCAGGGACGGGGACAGGGGACAGGGACACCGTGGGGACACCGTGGGGACAAGGAGGGGACAAGGACATGGATACAGGGACAGAGATAGGGACACTGTGGGGACAAGGACAGGGACACCGTGGGACACCGTGGGGACATGGGGACAGGGACACCGTGGGGACACAGGGGACAGGGACAGGGACACAGACAGGGACACCGTGGGGACATCATGAGGACAGGGATATGGGGACAGGGACACATTGGGGACACAGGGGACACTGTGGGGACACAGGGACATAGACAGGATATGGGGGACAGGGACACATTGGGGACACAGGGGACACTGTGGGGACACAGGGACATAGACAGGGATATGGGGACAGGGACACATTGGGGGACACAGGGGACACTGTGGGGACACAGGGACATAGGGATATGGGGACAGGGACACATTGGGGACAAGGACAGGGATATGGGGGACAGGGACATGGTGGGGACATGGGGGACAGGGACAGAGATAGGGACACCGTGGGGGACAAGGACAGGGATATGGGGACAGGGACATGGTGGGGACATGGGGACAGGGACAGAGATAGGGACACCGTGGGGACAGGGACAGGGACACAGACAGGGAGACACCGTGGGGACATGGGGACACGGTGGGGGACAGGGGGACAGAGGGGACACGGTGGGGACACAGGGACAGGGACACAGGGGGACAGGGTGGGAATACAGGGGACAGGGACACAGTGGGGACACAGGGACAGGGACACAGGGGGACAGGGGACAGGATGGGGACATGGGACAAGGACGAGGACACGGTGGGGACAGGGACACTGTGGGGACTCAGGGACAGGGACACGGGGACAGGACAGTGACACAGGAGGCAGGGGACAGGGACAGAAATGGGGACATGGGGACAGGGACACCATGGAGACAGGGACAGGGACACAGTGGGGACAGGGACACAGTGGGGACAGGACACTGTGGGGACAGGGACACTGTGGGGACTCAGGGACAGGGACATGGGGGAGTGGGACACAGGGGGACCAGGGACACAGTGGGGACACAGGGGACAGGGACACAGGGGGACAGTGGGGGACACAGGGGACAGGGACACAGGGGACACGGTGGGGACACAGGGGACACGGTGGGGGACACGGGACAGGGACACAGGGGGACACAGGGGACAGGGACACAGGGGACACGGTGGGGACACAGGGGACACAGGGGGACACAGTGGGGACACAGGGGACACGGTGGGGGACACAGGGGGGACACAGTGGGGGACACAGGGGACAGGGACACAGGGGGACACGGTGGGGGACCACAGGGGACAGGGGACACAGGGGGGACACAATGGGGACACAGGGGGACACGGTGGGGACACAGGGGACAGGGACACAGGGGGGACACAGTGGGGACACAGGGGACAGGGACACAGGGGACACGGTGGGGACACAGGGGGACAGGGGACACAGGGGGACACAGTGGGGACACAGGGGACAGGGACACAGGGGGACACGGTGGGGATACAGGGGGACAGGGACACAGGGGGACAGTGGGGACACAGGGGACACGGGACACAGGGGACAGGGACACAGTGGGGACAGGGACACAGGGGGACAGTGGGGACACAGGGGACAGGGACACAGTGGGGACAGGGACACAGTGGGGACAGGGACACAGGGGGACAGTGGGGGACACAGGGGACAGGGACACAGTGGGGGACAGGGACACAGTGGGGACAGGGACACAGGGGGACAGTTGGAATGCCCCAAAAGATTTTGGACCCCTCCCCCCTTCCCGAAGGATTTGGGACCCTCCCCATCCCCCAAATGGATTTGGGACCCCCCAAAATGGATTTGGGATCCCCAAACTCAGGCCCCCCAAAGATTTGGGACCCCTCGGGTGGATTTGGGGACCACCCCCCATAAAGGATTTGGGGACCCCTCGGGTGGATTTGGGGACCACCCCCCATAAAGGATTTGGGACCCCCTCAGGTGAATTTGGGACCCCCCAAAATTTGTTTGACCCCCCCAGAATGGATTTGGAGCCCCCCAAAGGATTCGCGGACCCCCTTTGGGGTCCCCTCACCTGTTTGGCCATCGCGGGGTGGGCGCGGGTGCGCAGGAAGTGAATGATCTGGGGGGGAGGGACAGCACCCGTGTCACCGTGTCACCAGTGTCCCCAAAATCCAATGTCCCCTGTGTCCCCGTGTCACCAGTGTCCCCAAATCCCAATGTCCCCCCTGTCCCCAATGTCCCCAGTGTCCCCAATGTGTCCCCAATGTCTCCAGTGTCCCCAATCCCAATGTCCCCCCTGTGTCCCCAATCCCCCAGTGTCCCCAAATCCCAATGTCCCCCCTGTGTCACCCTGTCACCAGTGTCCCCAAATCCCAATGTCCCCCCTGTGTCCCCGTGTCACCAGTGTCCCCCAAATCCCAATGTCCCCTGTGTCCCCAATGTCACCAGTGTCCCCAAATCCCAATGTCCCCCCTGTGTCCCCAATGTCACCAGTGTCCCCAAATCCCAATGTCCCCCCTGTGGTCCCCGTGTCACCAGTGTCCCCAAATCCCAATGTCCCCTGTGTCCCCGTGTCACCAGTGTCCCCAAATCCCAATGTCCCCTGTGTCCCCAATCCCCCGAGTGTCCCCAATGTGTCCCCCAATGTCTCCAGTGTCCCCATCAATGTCCCCCATTGTCCCCAATGTCCCCAGTGTCCCCATTGTCCCCAATGTCCCCATTGTCCCCAATGTCCCCATCAATGTCCCCATTGTCCCCAGTGTCCCCAGTGTCCCCAATGTCCCCAATGTCCCCAGTGTCACCTGGTCAGCAGTGATGCCGTTGGCGATGGCCGCCTGCACGCTGTCCCCCAATGTCCCCAGTGTCCCCAATGTCCCCAATGTCCCCAATGTCCCCAGTGTCCCCAATGTCCCTAGTGTCCCCAGTGTCCCCAATGTCACCTGGTCGGCGGTGATGCCGTTGGGCGATGGCCGCCTGCACGCTGTCCCCAATGTCCCCAACGTCCCCAATCCCTCAATGTCCCCAATGTCCCCAGTCCCCCCAGTGTCCCCAATCCCCTCAATGTCCCCAGCATCCCCAGTGTCCCCAGTGTCCCCAATGTCCCCATTGTCCCCCAGTGTCCCCATTGTCCCCAATGTCACCTGGTCGGCGGTGATGCCGTTGGCGATGGCCGCCTGCACGCTGTCCCCCAATGTCCCCAGTGTCCCCAATCCCCCCAGTGTCCCCAATGTCCCCATTGTCCCCCAATGTCACCTGGTCGGCGGTGATGCCGTTGGCGATGGCCGCCTGCACGCTGTCCCCAATGTCCCCAGTGTCCCCAATCCCCCCAGTGTCCCCCAATCCCCTCAATGTCCCCAGTGTCCCCAGTGTCCCCATTGTCCCCAATGTCACCTGGTCGGCGGTGATGCCGTTGGCGATGGCCGCCTGCACGCTGTCCCTTGTCACCTGTGCCACCACCAGGTTGGGGAAGCGATAGAGGAGCTCCGAGAAGAGCGCGATGAGGGCGACCTGCAGCTCCGAGTCTGGGGGTGGCACCGGTGGGGACATTCAGGGGACAGCGGGGACACTGGGGGCATTGGGGGGATTGGGGACATTGGGGACATTGGGGGACAGTGGGGACAATGGGGATTGGGGACATTGAGAGACACTGGGGGCATTGGGGGGATTGGGGACATTGGGGACATTGGGGACAGTGGGACAATGGGGATTGGGGACATTGAGAGACACTGGGACATTGGGGGGATTGGGGGACATTGAGAGACATTGGGGACATTGAGGAGATTGGGGGCATTATGGGGATTGGGGACAGTGGGGACATTGAGGACAATGGGGACATTTGGGGACATTGAGGGATTGGGGACATTGGGGGCATTGGGGACATTGGGGACATTAATGGGGACATTGGGGACATTGGGGACATTGAGGGGATTGGGGGCATTGGGGGGATTGGGGACGTTGGGGACATTGGGGACATCACTGGGGACGTTAATGGGGACATTGTGGACATCATCGGGGACATTGGGGATTGGGGGACATTAATGGGGACATTGGGGACAATGGGGTATTGGGGACATTGGGGATTGGGGACATTGGGGGTTAAGGACATTAATGGGGACGTTGGGGACATTTGGGGACATGGGGGTCATTGGGGGACATTGGGGTGATTGGGGACACTGGGGACATGGGGGTCATTGGGGACATTGGGGTGATTGGGGGACACTGGGGGACATTGAGAGAATTGGAGACATTAATGGGGACATTGAGACACAAGGGGGACCAAGGGTGACAGGGGGGTGACAGAGCTGTCCCCAAGGTGTCCCCAAGGTGTCCCCAAGCTGTCCCCAAGGTGTCCCCAAGGTGTCCCCAAGCTGTCCCAGGCTGTCCCCAAGGTGTCCCCAAGATGTCCCCAGTGTCCCCAGGGTGTCCCCAAGCTGTCCCAGACTGTCCCCAAGGTGTCCCAGGCTGTCCCCAAGGTGTCCCCAGGTGTCCCCAAGCTGTCCCAGGCTGTCCCCAAGGTGTCCCCCAGTGTCCCCAAGGTGTCCCCAAGGTGTCCCCAAGCTGTCCCAGGCTGTCCCCAAGATGTCCCCAAGGTGTCCCCAGGTGTCCCCAAGCTGTCCCAGACTGTCCCCAAGCTGTCCAGGCTGTCCCCAAGGTGTCCCCAAGCTGTCCCAGACTGTCCCCAAGCTGTCCCAGGCTGTCCCCAAGATGTCCCCAGGTGTCCCAGGTGTCCCCAAGGTGTCCCAGGCTGTCCCCAAGGTGTCCCCCAAGATGTCCCCAGGTGTCCCCAGGTGTCCCAAGTTGTCCCCCCAGGTGTCCCCAGGCTGTCCCCAAGGTGTCCCCAGGTGTCCCCCAGTGTCCCCAGGGTGTCCCCAAGGTGTCCCCAAGGTGTCCCCAAGGTGTCCCAGGCTGTCCCCAAGGTGTCCCCAAGCTGTCCCAAGCTGTCCCAGGCTGTCCCCAAGGTGTCCCCCAGTGTCCCAAGGTGTCCCCAAGGTGTCCCCAAGGTGTCCCCAGGTGTCCCCAAGGTGTCCCAGACTGTCCCCAAGCTGTCCCAGGCTGTCCCCAAGATGTCCCCAGTGTCCCCAAGGTGTCCCCAGTGTCCCCAAGGTGTCCCCAAGCTGTCCCAGACTGTCCCCAAGGTGTCCCCAGTGTCCCCAAGGTGTCCCAGGCTGTCCCCAAGCTGTCCCAGACTGTCCCCAAGGTGTCCCCAGTGTCCCCCAAGGTGTCCCCAGGTGTCCCCAGTGTCCCCAGGGTGTCCCCCAGTGCCACCTGTGTAGGCGTAGATGCGGTAGTTGGTCTCCACCAGGATGAAGCCGTGCCCGTCGGGCTCTGTCCCCAGCGATGTCCCCCGCTGTCCCCAGCGATGTCCCAGCGATGTCCCCAGCGATGTCCCCGCCGTCCCCCGAGGCCAGCGCGATGGCCAGGCGGGTCGGGTAGAACCGACGCGACTTCCGCTGGGGACGGGGGACGATGTCACCGCAACGTCCCCAAATGTCCCCAAGGGGCCAAGAACTGTCCCCAGATGTCCCCAGGAACTGTCCCCAAGTGTCCCCAAGTGTCCCAGGTGCTGTCCTTGAGTGTCCCTGAGTGTCCCCAGGAATTGCCCTTGGTGTCCCCAAATGTCCCCAAGTGCCCCAGGAGCTGTCCCTGGTGTCCCAAGTGTCCCCAAGTGTCCCAGGTGCTGTCCCTGGTGTCCCCAAGTGTCCCTAAATGTCCCCAAATGTCCCAGGTGCTGTCCCTGGTGGCACCAAGTGTCCCCAATGTCCCCAAGTGTCCCAGGAGCTGTCCCTGTTGTCCCCAAGTGTCCCCAATGTCCCCAAGTGTCCCCCGTCCCGGCACCTCCCAGTCCCCTCCCAGTGTCCCCAGTGTCCCCCCCAATGCCCTCTCAGTCCCTCCCGGTGTCCCCAAATGTCCCTCCCAGTGTCCCCTATTTCCCTCCCAGTCCCTCCCAGTGCTCCCAGTTCCTTCCAGTGTCCCCTGTGTCCCTCCCAGTTCCTTCCCAGTCCATCCCAGTCCCTCCAGTCCCTCCCAGTCCATCCCAGTCCATCCCAGTCCCTCCCAGTCCCTCCCAGTCCCTCCCAGTCCATTTCCAGTGCTCCCAGGTCCATCCCAGTCCCTCCCAGTCCCTCCCAGTCCCTCCCAATTCCCTCCCAGTCCATCCCAGTCCCTCCCAGTCCCCTCCCAGTCCATCCCAGTCCCTCCCAGTGCTCCCAGTCCCTCCCAGTCCCTCCCAGTGCTCCCAGTCCCTCCCAGTCCCTCCCAGTCCATTCCCAGTCCCTCCCAGTCCCTCCCAGTCCCTCCCAGTCCCTCCCAGTCCCTCCCAGTGCTCCAGTCCCTCCCAGTCCCTCCCAGTCCATTCCCAGTCCCTCCCAGTCCCTCCCAGTCCCTCCCAGTCCATTCCCAGTCCCTCCCAGTCCCTCCCAGTGCTCCCAGTATCCCCTGTTTCCCCCCCAGTGCTCCCAGTTCACCTTCCTCTGGAACACCAGCCCGAACTCCCTCAGGTGCTGCAGGAACGTCAGCAGCGACTCGCTCATGCCCTCCACCGAGTAATCCTGCACCAGTTCGCACCAGTATGGACCAGTATGGACCAGTTCGCACCAGTTTCGGACCAGTTCGGACCAGTTTTGCACCAGTGAGCTCCCAGTGAGCTCCCAGTTCATCCCAGTTATTCCCAGTAACCGCCGCAGCATTCTCGATCATCCAGGAATAGTCCTGGAACGCTCCCAGTGCACACCCAGCTCATCCCAGTTCAAACCAGTGCCCCCCAGTCCCCTCCCAGTCCCTCCCAGTGCCCATAACTCCATTCCCAGTCCGTCCCAGTCCCTCCCAGTTTAACCCAATCCCATCCCAGTCCCTCCCAGTTTGCTCCCAGTATCCATAACTCCATTCCCAGTCCCATCCCTGTCCCTCCCAGTTTAACCCAGTCCCATCCCAGTCCCTCCCAGTTTGCTCCCAGTCCATCCCAGTATCTATAACTCCATTCCCAGTCCCATCCCAGTCCCTCCCAGTCCATTCCAGTTTAAACCCAGTCCCATCCCAGTCCCTCCCAGTTTGCTCCCAGTCCATCCCAGTGTCCATAATTCCACTCCCAGTCCCTCCCAGTTTATCCAGTTTATCCCAGTCCCTCCCAGTGTCCGTAACCCCACTCCCAGTCCCTCCCAGTCCCTCCCGGTTTAACCCAATCCCATCCCAGTCCCATCCCAGTCTCTCCCAGTTTGCTCGCAGTCCATCCCAGTATCCATAACTCCACTCCCAGTTTTGTCCCAGTCCATCCCAGTATCCATAACTCCATTCCCAGTTTGTCCCAGTCCCTCCCAGTATCCATAACTCCATTCCCAGTTTATCCCAGTCCATCCCAGTATCCATAACCCATTCCCAGTTTTGTCCCAGTCCCTCCCAGTATCCATAACTCCACTCCCAGTTTTATCCCAGTCCCTCCCAGTATCCATAACTCCACTCCCAGTTTGTCCCAGTCCATCCCAGTATCCATAACTCCACTCCCAGTTTGTCCCAGTCCCTCCCAGTATCCATAACTCCACTCCCAGTTTATCCCAGTCCATCCCAGTATCCATAACTCCACTCCCAGTTTGTCCCAGTCCATCCCAGTATCCATAACTCCACTCCCAGTTTGTCCCAGTCCACCCCAGTATCCATAACTCCATTCCCAGTTTGTCCCCAGTCCCTCCCAGTATCCATAACTCCATTCCCAGTTTATCCCAGGTCCATCCCAGTATCCATAACCCCATTCCAGTTTTGTCCCAGTCCCTCCCAGTATCCATAACTCCACTCCCAGTTTGTCCCAGTCCCTCCCAGTATCCATAACTCCACTCCCAGTTTGTCCCAGTCCCTCCCAGTATCCATAACTCCATTCCCAGTTTGTCCCAGTCCCTCCCAGTATCCATAACTCCACTCCAGTTTTTCCCAGTCCATCCCAGTATCCATAACTCCATTCCCAGTTTGTCCCAGTCCCTCCCAGTATCCATAACTCCATTCCCAGTTTGTCCCAGTCCCTCCCAGTATCCATAACTCCACTCCCAGTTTTTCCCAGTCCATCCCAGTATCCATAACTCCATTCCCAGTTTGTCCCAGTCCCTCCCAGTATCCACAACTCCATTCCAGTTTATCCCAGTCCCTCCCAGTATCCATAACTCCACTCCCAGTTTGTCCCAGTCCATCCCAGTATCCATAACTCCACTCCCAGTTTATCCCAGTCCCTCCCAGTATCCATAACTCCATTCCAGTTTGTCCCAGTCCACCCCAGTATCCATAACTCCACTCCCAGTTTGTCCCAGTCCATCCCAGTATCCATAACTCCATTCCCAGTTTATCCCAGTCCCTCCCCAGTATCCATAACTCCATTCCCAGTTTGTCCCAGTCCACCCCAGTATCCATAACTCCATTCCCAGTTTGTCCCAGTCCCTCCCAGTATCCATAACTCCATTCCCAGTTTGTCCCAGTCCCTCCCAGTATCCATAACTCCATTCCCAGTTTATCCCAGTCCATCCCAGTATCCATAACTCCATTCCCAGTTTAATCCCAGTTTGTCCCCAGTCCCTCCCAATCCATTCCCAGTTTGTCCCAGTCCATCCCAGTATCCATAACTCCACTCCCAGTTTGTCCCAGTCCCTCCAGTATCCATAACTCCATTCCCAGTTTATCCCAGTCCCTCCCAGTATCCATAACTCCACTCCAGTTTATCCCAGTCCCTCCCAGTATCCATAACTCCATTCCCAGTTTGTCCCAGTCCCTCCCAGTATCCATAACTCCATTCCCAGTTTGTCCCAGTCCCTCCCAGTATCCATAACTCCATTCCCAGTTTGTCCCAGTCCCATCCCAGTATCCATAACTCCATTCCCAGTTTGTCCCAGTCCCTCCCAGTATCCATAACTCCATTCCCCAGTTTGTCCCAGTCCCTCCCAGTATCCATAACTCCATTCCCAGTTTATCCCAGTCCACCCCAGTATCCATAACTCCATTCCCAGTTTATCCAGTCCATCCAGTATCCATAACTCCACTCCCAGTTTGTCCCAGTCCCTCCCAGTATCCATAACTCCATTCCCAGTTTATCCCAGTCCACCCCAGTATCCATAACTCCATTCCCAGTTTATCCCAGTCCATCCAGTATCCATAACTCCACTCCCAGTTTTGTCCCCAGTCCCTCCCAGTATCCATAACTCCACTCCCAGTTTATCCCAGTCGACCCCAGTATCCATAACACCATTCCCAGTTTGTCCCAGTCCATCCCAGTATCCATAACTCCATTCCAGTTTGTCCCAGTCCCTCCCAATCCATTCCCAGTTTGTCCCAGTCCATCCCAGTGTCCATAACTCCACTCCAGTTTGTCCCAGTCCCTCCCAGTATCCATAACTCCATTCCCAGTTTGTCCCAGTCCACCCCAGTATCCATAACTCCATTCCCAGTTTGTCCCAGTCCATCCCAGTATCCATAACTCCACTCCCAGTTTGTCCCAGTCCCTCCCAGTATCCATAACTCCATTCCCAGTTTATCCCAGTCCATCCCAGTATCCATAACTCCACTCCCAGTTTGTCCCAGTCCCTCCCAGTATCCATAACTCCATTCCCAGTTTATCCCAGTCCACCCCAGTATCCATAACTCCATTCCCAGTTTGTCCCAGTCCCTCCCAGTATCCATAACTCCATTCCCAGTTTATCCCAGTCCACCCCAGTATCCATAACTCATTCCCAGTTTATCCCAGTCCATCCCAGTATCCATAACTCCACTCCCAGTTTGTCCCAGTCCCTCCCAGTATCCATAACTCCACTCCCAGTTTATCCCAGTCGACCCCAGTATCCATAACTCCATTCCCAGTTTATCCAGTCCACCCAGTATCCATAACTCCACTCCCAGTTTGTCCCAGTCCATCCCAGTATCCATAACTCCATTCCCAGTTTATCCCAGGTCCACCCCAGTATCCATAACTCCATTCCCAGTTTATCCCAGTCCATCCCAGTATCCATAACTCCACTCCCAGTTTGTCCCAGTCCCTCCCAGTATCCATAACTCCACTCCCAGTTTGTCCCAGTCCATCCCAGTATCCATAACTCCATTCCCAGTTTGTCCCAGTCCCCTCCCAGTATCCATAACTCCATTCCCAGTTTGTCCCAGTCCCCTCCCAGTATCCATAACTCCATTCCCAGTTTATCCCAGTCCACCCCAGTATCCATAACTCCATTCCCAGTTTATCCCAGTCCATCCCAGTATCCATAACTCCACTCCCAGTTTGTCCCAGTCCCTCCCAGTATCCATAACTCCATTCCCAGTTTATCCAGTCCACCCCAGTATCCATAACTCCATTCCCAGTTTATCCCAGTCCATCCCAGTATCCATAACTCCACTCCCAGTTTGTCCCAGTCCCTCCCAGTATCCATAACTCCATTCCCAGTTTGTCCCAGTCCACCCCAGTATCCATAACTCCATTCCCAGTTTATCCCAGTCCCTCCCAGTATCCATAACTCCATTCCCAGTTTGTCCCAGTCCCTCCCAGTACCCATAACTCCATTCCCAGTTTATCCCAGTCCCTCCAGTACCCATAACTCCATTCCCAGTTTATCCCAGTTTGTCCCAGTCCCTCCCAATCCATTCCCAGTTTGTCCCAGTCCATCCCAGTCCCACCTTTCCCAGTGTGGAGAAGCTCAGCTGGAACAGGAAGGACAGGATCTCCTCCAGGTCCTCTCCCAGTTCATCCCAGTTTAACCCAATCCCATCCCAGTCCCTCCCAGTCCATTCCAGTTTATCCCAGTTTGTCCCAGTCCCTCCCAGTATCCATAACTCCATTCCCAGTTTGTCCCAAGTCCATCCCAGTCCCACCTTTCCCAGTGTGGAGAAGCTCAGCTGGAACAGGAAGGACAGGATCTCCACCAGGTCCATCCCCCGCGCCTGGGGAGGGGCACAGGGAGATTTTTGGGGACCCCCAACCCAAATTTGGGGATTTTTGGGACCCCCCAGATTTGGGCAAATTCTTCAGATTTAAGCAAAACCCCCAAATTTGGGGAAAAAAACCCCAAAATTTTGGCGAAATCCCCCAGAATTGTTGGGAAATCCACAGATTTGGGGGACCCTCCCAAACTTGGGGACCCCCTCAGATTTTCTGGACCCCCCCCCAAATTTCGGACCCCCCCCCCCAATTTTGGGTACTTCCTCAGATTGGGGAAAAGCCTCAAATTTGGGGGAAAAACCCAAATTTTAGGGAACTCCCCAAAATTTTGGGACCCCCCCCCGATTTTGGGACCCCCCCCAAATCTTGGGACCGCCCCCCCAGATTTTGAGACCCCAAATTTTGGGACCCCCCCCCCCCCAATTTTGGGAACTTCCCAGATCGGGAAAAAGCTTCAAATTTGGGTGAAAAAAACCCCAAAATTTGGAGAAATCCCCAGAATTTTTGAGAACTCCCCCACATTTTAGGACCCCCCCCCAAATCTTGGGACCCCTCCCTCAAATTTTGGACCCCCCCCCCCCCCAAATTTCGGGACCCCCAAAATTTCGGGATTTCCCTCCCGGCACCCCCTGGATGACAAAACCCCCAACCCCAGGATTCATTTTTGAGGCGAATTCGGGGTTTTTTTGGGGACCCCACAAATTTTGGGGGGTTTGGGGCTCCCCCGAACCCGAATTTTGGGGGATTTTGGGCTCCCTGAACCTCGGCCCCCCTGAGGTACTGCAGGATGAAGAACCAGAGCTGGGCGGGGGTGTCGAGCAGCAGGAACTGGAACCCGGCCGAGGTGATGCAGGGGGGCTCCCCCCCCTCGCTGGGGACCCCAAAAAAATGGGGGAGAGGGAGTCAGAAAAACCCTAAATCCATAGGAATCACCCCAAAGTCACAGCACCCCAAAACGCAAATGAATTGGGCCAAAATTCCCTCGAAAATCCCATTAAATTGGCCTAAAATCCTCCCTAAATTCCATCTAAATCGGCCCAAAAACCCCTTTAAAATCCAATTAAGTCCTCCCCAAAATCTCCCCTAAAATCCAATTAAATCCTCCCAAAATCTTCCCTAAGTTCCATCTAAATTGGCCCAAAATCCTCCCTAAAATCCAATTAAAAAGCCCCAAAATCCCCCCTAAAATCAATCAAGTCCTCCCCAAAATCTCCCCTAAAAATCCAATTAAATCCTCCCCAAAATCTTCCCTAAGTTCCATCTAAATTGGCCCAAAATCCTCCCTAAAATCAATTAAAAAGCCCCAAAATCCCCCCTAAAATCCAATCAAGTCCTCCCCAAAATCTCCCCTAAAATCCAATTAAATCCTCCCAAAATCTTCCCTAAGTTCCATCTAAATTGGCCCAAAATCCTCCCTAAAATCCAATTAAAAAGCCCCAAAATCCCCCCTAAAATCCAATCAAGTCCTCCCCAAAATCTCCCCTAAAATCCAATTAAATCCTCCCAAAATCTTCCCTAAGTTTCCATCTAAATTGGCCCAAAATCCTCCCTAAAATCCAATTAAAAAGCCCCAAAATCCCCCCTAAAATCCAATCAAGTCCTCCCAAAATCTCCCCTAAAATCCAATTAAATCCTCCCAAAATCTTCCCTAAGTTCCATCTAAATTGGCCCAAAATCCTCCCTAAAATCCAATTAAAAAGCCCCAAAATCCCCCCTAAAATCCAATCAAGTCCTCCCCAAAAATCTCCCCTAAAATCCAATTAAATCCTCCCCAAAAATCTTCCCTAAGTTCCATCTAAATTGGCCCAAAATCCTCCCTAAAATCCAATTAAAAAGCCCCAAAATCCCCCTAAAATCCAATTAAGTCCTCCCCAAAATCTCCCCTAAAATCCAATTAAATCCTCCCCAAAATCTTCCCTAAGTTCCATCTAAATTGGCCCAAAATCCTCCCTAAAATCCAATTAAAAAGCCCCAAAATCCCCCTAAAATCCAATCAAGTCCTCCCCAAAATCTCCCCTAAAATCCAATTAAATCCTCCCCAAAATCTTCCCTAAGTTCCATCTAAATTGGCCCAAAATCCTCCCTAAAATCCAATTAAAAAGCCCCAAAATCCCCCCTAAAATCCAATCAAGTCCTCCCCAAAATCTCCCCTAAAATCCAATTAAATCCTCCCCAAAATCTTCCCTAAGTTCCATCTAAATTGGCCCAAAATCCTCCCTAAAATCCAATTTAAAAGCCCCAAAATCCCCCCTAAAATCCAATTAAGTCCTCCCAAAAATCTCCCCTAAAATCCAATTAAATCCTCCCCAACATCTTCCTTAAGTTCCATCTAAATTGGCCCAAAAATCCTCCCTAAAATCCAATTAAAAAGCCCCAAAATCCCCCCTAAAATCCAATCAAGTCCTCCCCAAAATCTCCCCTAAAATCCAATTAAATCCTCCCCAAAATCTTCCCTAAGTTCCATCTAAATTGGCCCAAAATCCTCCCTAAAATCCAATTAAAAAGCCCCAAAATCCCCCCTAAAATCCAA
>NW_026536401.1:0-21946 GCF_028551555.1 Melozone crissalis
GGATTGGGTTGAGTTCAGGTCCATTGGGTTTGGTTTGGTTTCACTGGGTTTGGTTCTGTTTGGTTGGGTTCGGTTCTGTTTGGTTCTGTTTGGTTTATTTCCCCTCAGTTCTGTCAGGTTGGGTTTGGTTCCATTGGGTTCTGTGGAGTTCTGTTGGGTTTGGTTCTGCTCAGTTCTGTCGGGTTGGGTTTATTCCGTTTAGTTCCGTTGGGTTCTGTTGGGTTCAGTTTGGTTCTGTTGGGTTCAGTTTGGTTCTGTTGGGTTCTGTTGGGTTGGGTTGTGTTCGGCGCCTTCCTCGGTGCTCCCTTGGTGCCGGCTCCAGACGTGCCAGCGTTTCCCTTGGGCCAACCCAGTGGGAACGGGAACGGGAACGGGAACGGGAGTGGGAATGGCAATGGGAATGGCTCTGTGCTGGGAATGGGAACAGGAATGGGAACGGCTCCGTGCTGGGAATGGGAACAGGAATGGGAATGGCTCTGTGCTGGGAATGGGAACAGGAATGGGAATGGCTCCGTGCTGGGAATGGGAACAGGAATGGGAATGGCTCCGTGCTGGGAATGGGAACAGGAATGGGAACGGCTCCGTGCTGGGAATGGGAACAGGAATGGGAACGGCTCCGTGCTGGGAATGGGAACGGGAATGGGAATGGCTCTGTGCTGGGAAATGGGAATGGGAACGGGAACGGCTCCGTGCTGGGAATGGGAACAGGAATGGGAACGGCTCCGTGCTGGGAATGGGAACAGGAACGGGAACGGCTCTGTGCTGGGAATGGGAACAGGAATGGGAACGGCTCCGTGCTGGGAATGGGAACAGGAATGGGAATGGCTCTGTGCTGGGAATGGGAACAGGAATGGGAACGGGAACGGCTCCGTGCTGGGAATGGGAACAGGAATGGGAATGGCTCTGTGCTGGGAATGGGAACGGCTCCATTCTGGGAATGGGAACGGCTCCGTGCTGGGAAGGGGAACGGGAACAAGGACGGGAATGGGAACGGCTCCGTTCCGGGAACGGGAACAGCTCTGTGCCAGGAATGGGAATGGGAATGGCTCTGTGCTGGGAACAGGAACGGGAATGGGAATGGGAATGGGAATGGGAACGGCTCCGTTCTGGAAACGGGAACAGTTCCATGCTGGGAATCCCAAATCCTTGGGAATATCAGGAATCCCAAACTCCTGGGAATCCCAAATCCACGGGAATATTGGGAATCCCAAGTCCCTGCAAATCTCAAATCCTTGGGAATATTTGGAATACCAAATCCCTTGGAATCCCAAATCTCTGGGAATACTGGGAATCTGGAAAATCCCAAATTCCTGGGAATATTGGGATTCCCAAATCCCTGGAAATCCCGAATCCCAGGAATCCCAGGAACCCTAAACCCTCAGGATTCCCCTCCCAGCTCCTTCTTTTCCCTGGGCAATCCCAAATTCCCAAGGAAATCCCTTTTCCCTGGGCAATCCCGAATTCCCAAGAATTCCCTTTTCCCTGGGCAATCCCGAATTCCCAAGGAAGTCCCAAATTCCAGAGGAAATCCCAAATTCCCTTTTCCCGTTGTTTTCTCCAAATTCCCAAGGAATTCGCTTTTCCCTGGGCAATCCCAAATTCCCTTTTCCCGTTGTTTTCCCCCAAATTCCCGAGGAAATCCCAAATTCCCCAAATTCCCATTTCCCGTTGTTTTCCCCCAAATTCCCGAGGAAATCCCAAATTCCCCAAATTCCCATTTCCCGTTGTTTTCCCCCCAAATTCCCGAGGAAATCCCAAATTCCCCAAATTCCCGTTTCCTGTTGTTTCCCCCCAGGAGCTCGGTAGGCGCCACCATGAGCGGCCTCGGGGACGGCCCCGGGGACGCCGCCAGCGCCGAGGGACGGAAACGGAGAGCGTCCCCCTGCGACCCCGTACACAGGTACCAAACAGGGAAACTGGCGGGAATTTGGGGAAAATTTGGGGAAGCTTGGGAAAAAATCGGGAAAAATTTAAGAGAAATTTGAGAGAAATTTAGGAAAAAATCGGGAGAAAATTCGGGGAAAATTCAGGGGAATTTGGGGAAAATTCAGGGGAATTTGGGGAAAAAAGGCAAAAAAATTTGGAAAAAATCGGGGAAAATTCGGGAGAAAATCAGGAGAAAATTGGGGGAAAGATTTAGGAGAAAAATTGGGGGAAATTTGGGAGAAAATCAGGAGAAAATCGGGGGAATATTTAGGAGAAAAATTTGGGAAAATTCAGCTGAAAATTCAGGGGAAAATTCAGAAAACATTAAGGGAAATTCAGGGAAAAAATTGGGGAAAATTCAAGGAAAAATCAGGAAAAAATGCATGGGAAATTTAGGAAAAAATTAGGAAAAAATCCGGGGAAAGTTAGGGAAAATTTAGTACAAATATGGGAAATTTTGGGAAAATTGGGGGAAATTTGGGAAAATTTCAGGGGAAGTTCAGGGAAAAATCGGGAAAAAAACTGGGGAAAATTCTGATGAAATACGGGGAAAAAATCAGGAAAATACGGAGAGAAAATCGGGAAAAACGCGGGGGAAATTCTTGGAAGAATTATGAAAAAATTGGGGGAAATTCTGAAAAAATTGGGGGAAAATTGAGGGGAAAAATTCAGGGGCAATTTGGAGAAAAATTGGGGAAAATTGGGGAAAAATCAAGAAAAATTCGGAGGAAGTTCGGGGGAAAATTCAGGGGAAATTTGGGAAAATTAGGGGAAATCTGGGAAAAAATTGAGAAAAAAATCAGGTGAAATTTGGGGAAGAAATGGGGAAAATTCAGGGAAAATTAGGGAAAACTGGGGAAATTTGGAAAAAATTGGGAAAACATAATGAAAAATTTGGGAGGACTGTGGGTGAAATTTGGGAAAAAATTGGGAAAAAATCAGGGGACAATTGGGGAAAATCCGGGGAAAATTCACGGGAAATTTGGGAAAAAACCTGAAAATAAATGAGAAAAATTCAGGGGAAATTTGGGAAAAATGAGGGAACGTTCAAGGAAAAGTAGGGAAAATTCTGAGAAAAATATCGGGAAAATCAGGACAAAATCAGAGAAAAATTGGGAAAAGCATGAGAGAAATTTCGGGAAATTCAGGAAAAAATTGGGGAAAAACATGGAAGAAATTGGGAAAAAATCAGGAAAAATTGGGAATAATGAGGAATATTTGGGGAACAGAGATAAAATATGAATTATTTTTATTTTTGGCAGCGTGGATAAGCGGCGCCGCGAGCAGCAGCAGCGCTGCCTGGCCGAGCCGCTCTGAATGGGGGAATATTTGGGATAAAGAAATAAATTATGAATAAATGATGAATTATTTATGAATTATTTTTATTTTTGGCAGCGTGGATAAGCGGCGCCGCGAGCAGCAGCAGCGCTGCCTGGCTGAGCCGCTCTCGGCCAACCCGGGCGAGCTCGACTCGCTCGGGGGCAAACCCGAGCAGGGGCACATCCTGAAAAAAACCGTGGACCAGATCCAGCAGATCAAGCGCCTCAAGCAGGGTGGGAAAATTGGGGAAAAACGGGGGGAAATAGGGGGAAAAGGGGGGGAAATACGGGGAAAATATGGGAGACATTTCGGGAGAATTTGGGGAAAAATCTGGGGAAAAATTCACAAAAAATTAGGGGAAAATACTGGGGAAAATGGGGGAGAAAGTTGGGGAAAGTCGGAGAAGAAAATGGGGGAAATAGAGGGAAAAATTGGGGGAAATTTGGGGAAAATTTAGGGGAAATTCAGGAAAATTTCAGGAAAAATTATGGCAAAATACTGGGAAAATTTGGGATAATTTAGGGGACATTTGGAGAAAATTAGTGGAAAATTCATGGGAAATTTAGGAAAAATTCAGGGAAAAATTTGGAATATTTTGGGGAAAATTTTGGGAAAATTCACAGAAAAATTTGGAACAACTGGGGAAAAATTGGAAAATTCGGGGAAAATGCAAGTAAAATTTAAAAGATTTGGGGAAAATGTAGGAAAATCTCAAGGAAAAATTGGGGAAATATTGGGGAAAATCAGGGAGAATTCAGGTGGAAATTTGGGGCAAAATTTGGGAGAAAGTTTTGGGAAAATTTAGGGCAAATTGCAGCAAATTTTGGGAAAAATGTAAGGAAAATTTGGGGACAACACAGGGAATATTGGGGAAAAATTGGGGGAAAATTTTGGAAAAAAGTTTGTGAAAATTTGGGGGGAAATTGGGAAAAATTTAGGGGAAAATTTGGGGTAAATTAATGGGAAAATTCATGGAAAAGTCAGGAAAAAATCTGTGAAAATCTTGGAAAATCCAGGGAAAATTGCAGAAAAAATCTGGAGAAAACAGGCAAAATTAATTTTAAAAAATGGGGGAAAATTTGTTTAAATCTTTTTTTCAATTTCCAGATTCATCTGCGCAAAGAGCAAAAAAAATTCCAGAATTAAACTCCAGAAAAAAACCAAAATTTGATTTTTTTTCTTATGGATTTAGGGTTGAAGAACAGAGAATTTCATTTTTTTTCCAGAATTAAACTAGACATAAAAACAAATTTCTTTTCTTTACATGGATTTGGGTTTAAAAAATTTGAAATTTCCCACTTTTTGGGGTTTTTTTTCAGAGAAAACGCCGGATGACGATGTGCAGAAATCCGACATCTCCTCCAGCAGCCAGGGCGTCATCGAGAAGGAGTCGCTGGGGCCGCTCCTGCTCGAGGTGGGATCGGAATTCCCGGAAAAATCCGGAATGGGGACGGGGAAAATGGGAATGAGCAAAATCTGGGGGTTTGGGGGGTTAATCCTGGGGTTTTATGGGGTTTTGGGGCTTTAATCCCAGGTTTTTATGGGGTTTTGGGGCTTTAATCCTGGGTTTTAGGGTTGGAATGTTGGGGTCTGGGGCTTTAATCCCAGGTTTTGGGGGTTTAATCCAGGTTTTTTATGGTGTTTTGGGCGTTTAATCCCAGGCTTTGATGGGGTTTTAATCCCAGGTTTTTATCTAGTTTTGGGGCTTTAATCCTGGGTTTTAGCGTTGGAATGTTTGTGGGGTTTGGGGCTTTAATCCCAGGTTTTGGGGTCTTAATCCCAGGTTTTTATGGTGTTTGGGGGCTTTAATTCTGGGGTTTAGGGTTGGAATGTTGGGATTTGGAGGTTTAATCCCAGGTTTTTATGGGGTTTTGGGACTTTAATTCTGGGTTTTAAGGTTGGAATGTTGGGATTTGGGGCTTCAATCCCAGGTTTTTGAGGGGTTTTAATTCCAGGTTTTAGGGTTTGAATTTTGTGATTTGGAGGTTTAATCCCAGGTTTTTATGGGGTTTTGGGGCTTTAATCCTGGGTTTTAGGTTTGGAATGTTGGGATTTGGGGATTCAATCCCAGGTTTTAGGGTCTTAATCCCAGGTTTTTATGGATTTTTGGGGCTTTAACACCAGGTTATTTTGGGGTTTGGGGAGGTTAATCCTGGGGTTTGGGGTCTTAATCCCAGGTTTTTATGCAGTTTTGGGGGTTTTAATCCTGGGTTTTTGTGGGTTTTGGGGCTTTAATCCCAGGTTTTTATGTAGTTTTGGGGCTTTAATCCTGAGGTTTAGAGTTTGGATTTTGGGATTTGGGGTTTTAATCCCGGGTTTTTATGGGGTTTGGGAGTTTTATTCCCAGGTTTTAGGGTCGGAATGTAGGAATTTGGGGCTTTAACCCCAGGCTTTAGGGTTTGGATTTTGGGATTTGGGGCTTTAAACCCAGGTTTTTATGGGGTTTTGGGGTATTAATCCCAGGTTTTTACAGGGCTTTAATCCCACATGTTTATGTAGTTTTGGGGGTTTAATCCCGGGTTTTAGAATTTGGGATTTGGGGCTTTAATCCCAGGTTTTTATGGGGTTTGGGAGCTTTAATCCTGGGGCTTAGGGTTTGGATTTTGGGGATTTAATCCCAGATTTTAGGGATTAGATTTTGGGATTTGGGGCTTCAGTCCCAGGTTTTTATGGGGTTGGAATGGAAGGAGGACTTTCCAGGAGCTGGGAGTTCCAAAGGAAAAGGGGTTGGGATTGGGACTAGGATTATGGTTGGGATTAGGATCAGGATCAGGACTAGGAATAATCAAAGTGGATCTTGGATCCCAACCGGAATCCTGGGATCTGAGAACCCAAATCCAGGAATGACCGAGGTGGATCTTGGATCCCAAGTGGAATCCTGGGATTCCCAGAGCAGGAATCCAGTCAAGCTTTGAGGGAACCTTCTCCACACTCATGGAGCCAAATCCATGGGAATAACCAAGGTGGATCTTGGATCCCAGCTGGAATCCTGGGATTTGAGGACCCAAATCTTTGGTCCCAACTGGAATCTTGGGATCTGAAGATCCAAATCCAGGAATGACCGAGGTGGATCTTGGATCCCAAATGGAATCCTGGAATTGCCAGAGCAGGAATCCAGCCAAGCTTTGAGGGAACCTTCTCCACACTCATGGAGCCAAATCCATGGGAATGACCAAGGTGGATCTTGGATCCTTGTTGGAATCCTGGGATTCCAGGAATAACCAAGGTGGAGCTTTGGTCCTGATTGGAATTTTGGGGTTTGAGGACCCAAATCCACGATCCCAGCTGGAATCCTGGAATTCCCAGAACAGGAATCCACCTAAACTTCTGTGGAATGTTCTCCACACTCAAGACCTCACCTAGATTTCCATGGAATCTTCTCCACACTCAAGGACCCAAATCCATGAATAACCAAGGTGGATCTTGGATCCCAAGTGGAATCCTGGAATTCCCAGGGGAATACTGGGAGCACTGGGGGATACTGGGAACACTGGGAGATATTGGGGGTTACTGGGAACACTGGGGGTTACTGGGAACACTGGGGGATATACTGGAGAACACTGGGGACACTGGGCATTACTGGGAACACTGGGAGATATTGGGGGTTACTGGGAACACTGGGGGTTACTGGGGGTAACTCGGAATACTGGGAGCCACTGGGAGATACTGGGAGTTACTGGGGCGGCACATGGGGGTTACTGGGAGCACCGGGAACACTGAGAGTGACTGGGAACACTGAGGGAGACTGGGGGTTACTGGGAGCACTGGGAGATCCTGAAGTGCTCCCAGTAACCCCAGAGACACCATTAATCCCCAGCGACTGCCAGTGCTCCCAGTAACTCCCAGTAATTCCCAGTAACCCCCAGTCTCTCCCAGTATTCCCTGTCCCTTCCCATTTCTGCTCCCCATTGGTTCATCCAGCTGTCAATCACATCATCGCCCCTCCCCCCAACCCCCCACCGCAGCGCGCCAAAGCCGATTGGCCGCTCCGTCCAAGAAGCCCCCGCCTTCCCCAGGCATCTAGGCCCGCTGATTGGCTCAGCTCCTCCCGCTCTGCGCGCTGATTGGCCCGTTCGCGTCCACGCGCCGGAGGCCTCCTCCCGCCCTTTCCTCCCCGCCTTCTCCTCTCCCATTGCTCTCGCGCGCTGTCAATCCCCACTAATCTCCGCCCTCCCCCTTCCATTGGTTCTCCACAACGTCAATCATGCGCCGCGGGGCGGCGCGGGGGCGGGAGCAGCACGCCGTGCCCATCGTGAGGGGGACGCGGCCGCCATGGCGGCGCCCGAGGTGGCGGCGGCGCTCGGGAGCGGCCCCGGGCCGAGCGGAGCGGAGCTGCCCGAGCCGCTGGGGCTGCTGGAGCTCTGCGGGGCCTGCAGGCAGCGGCTGAGCCCGCAGCGGAAACCGAGACTGCTGCCGTGCCTGCACTCCGTGTGCCGGGGCTGCATCGGCAGCGAGCCTGGGGACAAGAACGGTGAGGGGATACTGGGAGCACTGGGGGATACTGAGGGATACTGGGAGATACTGGGAGCACTGGGAACCGAGACTGCTGCCGTGCCTGCGCTCCGTGTGCCGGGGCTGCATCGGGAACGAGCACGGGGACAAGAACGGTGAGGGGATACTGGGAGTCAGTGGGGATACTGGGGGATACTGGGAACACTGGGAGATACTGGGAGCCACTGGGAGATACTGGGGGTTACTGGGACCACTGGGAGCACTGTGGGTTACTGGGAGCACTGGGAGATACTGGGACCACTGAGGGTTACTGGGAACAGTGGGAGCAGTGGGGGTTACTGGGAGATACTGGGAGTTACGGGAGCACTGGGGGATACTGGGATCACTGGTGATTACTGGGGGTTACTGGGAACACTGGGAGATACTGGGGGTTACTGGAAACATATGGAGAGCCTGGGAACACTGGGGATACTGGGAGGTATTGGGGGTCACTGGGAGCACTGGAAGCATTGGGAGCTACTGGGAGATGCTGGGGGATACTGGGAGCACTGGAAGATACTGGGGGTTACTGGGAACACATGGAGAGCCTGGGAACACTGGGGGTTACTGGGAACACTCAGGGTCACTGGGAGATACTGGGGGTTACTGGGAACACTCAGGGTCACTGGGAGCATTGGGAGAGACTGGGAGACCTTGGGGGATACTGGGAGAGCCTGGGAACACTGGGGGTTATTTGGGTTACTGGGAGCACTGGGAGATACTGGGAGAGATTGGGAACACTGGGAGACACTGGGGGTTACTGGGAGACACTGGGGGTTACTGATGGTTACTGGGGATGCTGGGTCTTACTGAGAGCACTGGGGGTTACTGGGAGCCACTGGGAGCTACTGGGAGATTGCCCTGTCCCCTCCTTGGGGACACCAACCCCGCTGTGACATTGTCCCCTCCCTGGGGACAGCGTTTTCCCCTGTCCCTCCCTGAGGTGACCTTGGTGTCCCTGGTGGCAGTAGAGGTGACAGGGAGGTGACAGTGGAGGTGACAAGGAAAGTGACAAGGAGGGGACAAGGACACCATGGGATGACTGTCCCATTTGTGTCCCCTCTGTGTCCCCTGTGTGTCCCCTGTGTGTCCCCTCCCTGTCCCTTCCATGTCCCCTCCGTGTCCCCTCCCTGTCCCTGTGTGTCCCCTGTGTGTCCCCTCCCTGTCCCTCTGTGTCCCCTCTGTGTCCCCTTCGTGTCCCTTCCCTGTCCCTGTGTGTGTCCCCTCTGTGTCCCCTGTGTGTCCCCTCCGTGTCCCCTCCCTGTCCCTGTGTGTCCCCTCTGTGTCCCCTCTGTGTCCCCTCTGTGTCCCCTCCCTGTCCCTGTGTGTCCCCTGTGTGTCCCCTCTGTGTCCCCTGTGTGTCCCCTGTGTGTCCCCTCTGTGTCCCCTCTGTGTCCCCTCTGTGTCCCCTCCCTGTCCCTGTGTGTCCCCTGTGTGTCCCCTCTGTGTCCCCTGTGTGTCCCCTCCCTGTCCCTTCCATGTCCCCTCCGTGTCCCCTCCCTGTCCCTGTGTGTCCCCTGTGTGTCCCCTCCCTGTCCCTCTGTGTCCCCTCTGTGTCCCCTTCGTGTCCCTTCCCTGTCCCTGTGTGTGTCCCCTCTGTGTCCCCTGTGTGTCCCCTCCGTGTCCCCTCCCTGTCCCTGTGTGTCCCCTGTGTGTCCCCTCTGTGTCCCCTCTGTGTCCCCTCCCTGTCCCTGTGTGTCCCCTGTGTGTCCCCTCTGTGTCCCCTGTGTGTCCCCTCCCTGTCCCTTCCATGTCCCCTCCGTGTCCCCTCCCTGTCCCTCTGTGTCCCCTGTGTGTCCCCTCCCTGTCCCCTCCCTGTCCCTCTGTGTCCCCTGTGTGTCCCCTCCGTGTCCCCTCCCTGTCCCCTGTGTGTCCCCTCCCTGTCCCCTCCCTGTCCTTGTCTGTCCCCTCTGTGTCCCTGTGTGTCCCTCTGTGTCCCCTCTGTGTCCCCTCTGTGTCCCCTTCGTGTCCCTTCCCTGTCCCTGTGTGTGTCCCCTGTGTGTCCCCTGTGTGTCCCCTCCCTGTCCCTGTGTGTCCCCTGTGTGTCCCCTGTGTGTCCCCTGTGTGTCCCCTCCCTGTCCCCTGTGTGTCCCCTGTGTGTCCCCTCCCTGTCCCTGTGTGTCCCCTGTGTGTCCCCTGTGTGTCCCCTCCCTGTCCCTGTGTGTCCCCTGTGTGTCCCCTCCCTGTCCCCTCCCTGTCCCCTCTGTGTTCCTTCCCTGTCCCCTCCGTGTCCCCTCCCTGTCCCCTCCGTGTCCCCTTCCTGTCCCCTGTGTGTGTCCCCTGTGTGTCTCCTGTGTGTCCCCTGTGTGTCCCCTCCCTGTCCCCTGTGTGTCCCCTCCCTGTCCCCTGTGTGTCCCCTGTGTGTCCCCTCCCTGTCCCCTCCCTGTCCCCTCCCTGTCCCTGTGTGTCCCCTGTGTGTCCCCTTCCTGTCCCCTGTGTGTCCCCTCCCTGTCCCCTCCCTGTCCCCTGTGTGTCCCCTCCCTGTCCCCTGTGTGTCCCCTCCGTGTCCTCTCTGTGTCCCCTCAGCGTTCGAGTGCCCCGTGTGCCACCAGCAGTGTCCCCTGGGTGACATCATGGACAGCCTGTTCCTGCAGCCCAGCGCCAGCAGCCAGGTACGGCCTCGTTAACACTAATAATTAATTAATGAATTAATTAACGCTAATTAACCCTGGTGGTTAATGAACTGTTCCTTGTCCCCAGAGCTGCACCAGCTGCGAGGACAACGCCAGCGCCACCAGCTTCTGCTTGGAGTGCTCGGAGCCGCTGTGTGCCACCTGCGTGGGGCTCACCTGAGGGTCAGGTACAGCCGGGAGCACCGAGTGCAGCCCCTGCGTGGGTGTCACCTCATTGTCACCTCATTGCCACCTCCCTGAGTCACTGTGTCACCTCCCTGTGTCACTGTGTCACCCTGTCCCGTCCCCATGGCTGTGTGCCACCTGCGTGGGGCTCACCTGAGGGTCAGGTACAGCCGGGAGCACCGAGTGCAGCCCCTGCGTGGGTGATGGCACCTGTGTCACCTCCCTGTGTCACCTCCCTGTGTCACCTTCCTGTGTCACCTCCCTGTGTCACCTTCCTGTGTCATCTTCCTGTGTCACACCTGTGTCACACCTGTGTCACTGTGTCGTCCCCTGCCTGTGCCCGTTACAAGGTGCTGACTGTGTCAGTAGGTCCATCTTGATGCCATTCCTGGTGCCACCCCATTCCCATTCCCATTCCCACTGTCCCGTTCCCATTCCCCCATTCCCAATTTTCCCCGTTGCCATTTTCCTGTTTCCAGTTTCCCCCGTTCTCCCGTTGCCCCATTCCAAATTTCCCCCATTTCCGTTCCTATCCCCCCATTCCCCCACTCCCATCCCCCCATTCCCTCATTCCCCCATTCCCTCATTCCCCCATTCCCATTCCCCCATTCCCATCCCCCCATTTCCATTCCCCCATTTCCATTCCCCCATTCCCATTTCCCCATTCCCATTCCCCCATTCCCCCATTCCCATTCCCCCATTCCCATCCCCCCATTTCCATTCCCCCATTCCCATCCCCCCATTCCCATTCCCTATTCCCATTCCCCCATTCCCATTCCCCCATTCCCCTTCCCCCATCCCCATTCCCATCCCCCCATTCCCCCATTCCCCCATTCCCATTCCCCCATTCCCATTCCCCCATTCCCATTCCCATTCCCCCATTCCCCCATTCCCCCATTCCCATTCCCGTTCCCCCATTCCCATTCCCCCATTCCCCCATTCCCATTCCCATTCCCATTCCCCCATTCCCATTCCCCCATTCCCCCATTCCCATTCCCATTCCCCCATTCCCCCATTCCCATTCCCCCATTCCCATTCCCGTTCCCCCATTCCCCCATTCCCATCCCCATTCCCATTCCCATTCCCCCATTCCCATTCCCCCATTCCCATTCCCGTTCCCCCATTCCCCCATTCCCATCCCCATTCCCATTCCCATTCCCCCATTCCCATTCCCCCATTCCCCCATTCCCATTCCCCCATTCCCATTCCCCCATTCCCATTCCCATTCCCATATTCCCATTCCCCCATTCCCCCATTCCCATTCCCCCATTCCCCCATTCCCATTCCCCCATTCCCATTCCCCCATTCCCCATTCCCATTCCCCCATTCCCCCATTCCCATTCCCCCATTCCCATTCCCCCATCCCCATCCCCATCCCCATTCCCATTCCCCCATTCCCATCTCCATTCCCGTTCCCATTCCCATTCCCCCATTCCCCCATTCCCATTCCCCCATTCCCATTCCCCCATTCCCATTCCCATTCCCATTCCCCCATTCCCCATTCCCATTCCCCCATTCCCCCATTCCCATTCCCCCATTCCCATTCCCCCATTCCCCCATTCCCATTCCCCCATTCCCATTCCCCCATTCCCATTCCCCCATTCCCATTCCCCCATTCCCATTCCCATTCCCATTCCCCCATTCCCCATTCCCATTCCCCCATTCCCCCATTCCCATTCCCATTCCCCCATTCCCCCATTCCCCCATTCCCATTCCCCCATTCCCATCTCCATTCCCGTTCCCATTCCCCCATTCCTATTCCCCCATTCCCATTCCCCCATTCCCATTCCCAATCCCATTCCCCTCCCCCATTCCCATTCCCAATCCCCCATTCCCAATGGGAATGGGAATGGGTAAAACTGGGAAATTGGCAATGGGAGAATGGGAAGATGGAATGGAAATGGGGATGGGAAAATGGGACAATGGAAATGGGAAAACACAGGAATGGGAATGGGAACAGCGGAACAGGGGAACATGGGAATGGGATTGGGAAAATGGGAAATGCAATGGGAATGTGGATGGGGATGAGGGAATGGGGATGGGGATGAGGGAATGGGGGAATGGGAATGGGGTATGGGGAAAACTGGGAATAGGACCAAGGGAATTCCCATTCCCCTTCCCATTCCCCCATTCCCAGTTGGAATGGGGAAAGATGGGTAATTGGAAATGGAGGAATGGGGAAAACTCTGAATGGGGGATGGAAGTGGGAATGGGGAAAGGGGAGAATGGGATTGGGAACATGCGAACAAAGGCGATGAGATTTGGAATATGGGAATTGGAATGGGGGAATGGGATTGGGAAAATGGGATTTGGAATGGGGGAAACTGGGAACATGGAATGGGAGAATGGGAATGGGGGAATCTGGGAACTGGAACGTGGCAATGGGGAAAGGGGAATATGGGAACGGGGGAATGGGAAAATGGGAGAATTGGGAAAGGGAACATGGGAACAAGGGAATGAGAATGGAGATGGGAAAATGAGAATAGAAACGGAGGAATGGGAATGAGGGAAATTGGCAATGGGAAAATTGGGATGGGAGCAGCAGTGGAGAAAATTGGAATGGGGGAATGGGGGAAACTGGGAATGGGAACAGGAACATGGGAACAGGGGATTGGGAATATGGGAATTGGAATGGGAACACGGCAATGGGGGAATGCACATGGGAATGGGGGAAACTGGGAACATGGAATGGGAGATTGGGAATGGGAACGAGAACATGGAAACGAGGAAATGGGATTGGGAATATGGGAATTGGAATGGGAACAGGAACATGGGAACAGGGGAATGGGATTGGGAATATGGGAATTGGAATGGGAATATGGGAATGGGAATGAGTGAATTGGCAATGGCGGAATGGGAGTGGGAATGGGAATTATGAATTTAGGTTATGATAATCATAATATAATTATAAAAAGTGAATAAAATATATTTTGATTGTATTATAATAAATAAAAATATATATAATATTCTATATTCTCATACTACTTTTAATTATATACTATATAATGCAATTTTCATATATCATATAAATAGTTATAAATAAATATAAATAATTATTAAAAAGTATAATATAAATCATCAGTAAGCATAAATAATTATAAATCAAATTATATATAATATAAATAGTTATAAATAAATATAAATAATTATAAATAAAATGATATGTAATTATAAATAGATAATGATAGATAAACAATAATGATAAATAACTAATAATTTTCAGTAAATGTTTGTCCCTTCGGTGTCCCCAGCGTGTGACCGAGGGCTGCCGGCATTATATATAATATAAATAACTATAAATAAATAGAAATTATTATAAATTAAATTATATATAATTATAAATAAATTATGATAAATAACTAATAAGTAATGATAAATAAATTACAATTTTCAATAAATGTTTGTCCCTTTGGTGTCCCCAGCGTGTGACCAAGGGCTGCCGCCAGTGCCTGGAGCAGCATTATATATAATATAAATAACTATAAATAAATATAAATAATTATAAGTAAAATTTTATATAATTATAAATGAATAATATAAATAACTAATAAATAATGATAAATAAATGATAGTTTCAAATAAATTATGGTCCCTTTGGTGTCCCCAGCGTGTGACCGAGGGCTGCCAGCCGCGCCTGGAACAGCATTATGTATAATATAAATAACTATAAATAAATATAAATAATTATAAATAACTCTAAATAATTATAAATAATTACAAATCCAATGATATATAATTCTAAATAAATAATGATAAATAAATGACAATTTTCAGTAAATTCTTGTCCCTTTCCTGTCCCCAGCGTGTGACCGAGGGCCACCAGCAGCGCCTGGAGCAGCGTTATATATAATATAAGTAACTATAAATAAATATAATAATTATAAATAGAATGATATATAATTAGAAATAAATACTGCTAAGTAAAAATTATATGTAATTAGAAATAAATAATATAAATAACTACTAAATAATGATAAATAGACGATAATTTTCAGTAAATTCTTGTCCCTTTGGTGTCCCCAGCGTGTGACCGAGGGCCGCCGGCAGCGCCTGGAGCAGCATTATATATAAAATGAACAACTATAAATAAATATAGTAATTATTAATAAAATTATATGTAATTTTAAATAAATAATGATATATAACTAATAAATAATGGTAAATAAACAATAATGATAAATAAACAATAAATTTCAATAAATGCTTGTCCCTGGTGTCCCCAGCGTGTGACCGAGGGCTGCCAGCAGCGCCTGGAGCAGCATTATATATAATATAAGTAGCTATAAATAAATATAAATAATACTAAATAAAAAGTATCTATTACTATAAATAAATAAATGACAGTTTTCAGTAAATTCTTGTCCCTTTCCTGTCCCCAGCGTGTGACCGAGGGCCGCCGGCAGCGTTTGGAGCGGCAGCGCCGGGAGCTGAGCCGGCTGCGGCGGCTGCAGGAGCGCGCGCTGCGCTTCGGGAAACGGGCCCTGCACGGGCGGCACGGCAGCGCCCTGCTGCTGTCCCGGAGGCTGGTGAGACCCCAAAAACCCCAAATTGTACCCCAAAATGTGTCCCCAGGTGGAGGCCCAGCTGCTCGGGGCCCTGGGGGTGTCAATGTCCCCACTGTCCCCAGTGTCCCCACTGTCCCCAATGTGTCCCCAATGTCCCCAATGCCCCCAGGTGGAGGCCCAGCTGCTCGGGGCCCTGGGGGTGTCGGTGTCCCCAGTGTCCCCAGTGTGTCCCCAATGTGTCCCCAGGTGCAGGCCCAGCTGCTCGGGGCCCTGGGGGTGTCAGTGTCCCCAGTGTCCCCAGTGTCCCCAATGTCCCCAATGTGTCCCCAGGTGCAGGCCCAGCTGCTCGGGGCCCTGGGGGTGTCAGTGTCCCCAGTGTCCCCAGTGTCCCCAATGTCCCCAATGTGTCCCCAGGTGCAGGCCCAGCTGCTCGGGGCCCTGGGGGTGCCCCTGGAGCCCCCCGAGCCTCAGGGGGAGCTGAAATTCCAATGGGACCGGCAGGGATGGACACGGAGCGCCCGGAGCTTCGGTGAGGGACATGGGGACATGGGGACACTGGGGACACTGGGGACACTGGGGACACCGGGGGGACACTGGGGAATGGGAACACAAGGGACAGGGGCACGGGGTGACAAAGGACGGGAGGGCTGAGGGTGGCGGTGACAGAGGGACCCAGGGAGAGGGGGCAGGGGACAGAGGATGGCATGGAGGGGGTGACAAGTGACAGGGGGTGGCAGGGAGGAGGTGACAATGACACGGGGGGTGACAGTGACAAGGGGGGGTGGCAGTGACACGGGGAGGCGGTGACAGTGACACAGAGGGAGGTGACAGTGACACAGGGGGTGCCACGTGGCCCCGGTGTCCCTGACCCCTCCCCCCCCCAGGTGCCATCGTCTCGGAGCCGCCCCTCCCCCCCTCGCGGAGCCCCCCCCGCGGCCCCTCCCCCACCAAGCAGGTAATGGGGGACACTGGGGGTGCCACCCCCCCCACAATGTCCCCATCCCCCCCACGGTGTCCCCACCCCTCTGTGGTTGTCCCCAAACCCCCCACGGTGTCCCCACCCCTCTGTGATTGTCCCCAATGTCCCCACCCCTCCCTGATGTCCCCACAGGTGCCCTGGTGACATTCTGGGGGTGCCACCCCCTGTGACTGTCCCCACCCCTCTGTGATTGTCCCCAATGTCCCCACCCCTCCCTGATGTCCCCACAGGTGCCCTGGTGACATTCTGGGGGTGCCACCCCCTGTGACTGTCCCCAGCCCCCTGTGATCGTCCCCAATGTCCCCAACCCCTCCTCAATGTCCCCACAGGTACCTGGGTGACATTCTGGGGTGCCACCCCCTTGTGACTGTCCCCACCCCCTCTATGGTGTCCCCAAGCCCCGGTGATGTCCCCACCCCTTCCCCGATGTCCCCACCGGTACCCTGGTGACATTCTGGGGGTGCCACCCCCCTGTGATGTCCCCTCAGGTGCCCTGGTGACATTCCGGGGGTGCCACCCCCTGTGATTGTCCCCAATGTCCCCAACCCCACCCCGATGTCCCCACAGGTACCTGGGGTGACATTCTGGGGGTGCCACCCCCTGTGACTGTCCCCAGCCCCCTGTGATTGTCCCCAATGTCCCCAACCCCTCCTCAATGTCCCCACAGGTACCTGGGTGACCTTCTGGGGTGCCACCTCTCATGGTGTCCCCAATGTTCCCACCCCCCCTGTGATGTCCCCACAGGTACCTGGTGACATTCCAGGGGTGCCGCCCCGTTTGTGACTGTCCCCACCCGTCCCTGATGTACCCTGGTGACATTCTGGGGGTGCCACCCCCCTGATGTCCCCAATGTCCCCACCCCTCCCTGATGTCCCCACAGGTACCTGGATGACATTCCGGGGGTGCCACCCCCCCGTGATGTCCCCAATGTCCCCACAGGTACCTGGGTGACATTCTGGGGTGCCACCCCCTGCTGTCCCCACAGGTACCTGGGTGACATTCTGGGGTGCCACCCCCTGCTGTCCCCACAGGTACCTTGGTGACATTCTGGGGTGCCACCCCCTGATGTCCCCTCCCTGTGGTGTCCCCGCGCCCCCGGTGGCCCCGGAGCTGCTCCTGCAGGGCCCCCCCCAGATGTCACCTCCCCCCCGGATGTCACCTCCCCCCCAGGTGTCACCTCCCCCCCTGGAGCCCGCGGCCACCCCCAGCCCACAGCGCGGTGAGGGGACACAGGGGACAGGGGACATGGGGACAGGGGAGAGGGGAGAGGGGACATGGGGAGGGGACAGGGATGGGGACACGGGACAGGGACGGGGGGACAGAGGGACCGGGAATGGGGACGGGATGGGGACACGGGGACAGGGGAGGGGACAGGGGATGGGGGCACATGGGGAGGGGACATGGGGAGGGGACATGGGGAGGGGGATAGGGGACATGGTGACACTGGGATGGGGACAGGGGAGGGGGATATGGGACAGGGGAGGGGACACGGGGACGGGACAGGGACAGGGGAGGGGACATGGAGGGGACACAGGGATGGGGACAGGGGAGGGGTCGCAGGGAGGGGGACACAGGGGACAGGGGATGGGGACACAGACAGGAGAGGGGACACAGGGAGGGGGCGTGGGACAGGGGATGGGGACATGGGACACGGGACACGGGACAGGGGACAGGGCAGAGGACGTGAGGAGGGGGACATGGGGAAGGGGACAGGTGACGGGACATGGGGACACATGGGGACATGGGAGGGGACACGGGGGGACATGGGAACAGGGGAGGGGGACACTGGGAGGGACACAGGAGGTGACACGTGAAGGGACAGGGGACAGGGACACAGGTGGGGACATGGGAGTGGGACACGGGAGGGGGACACATGATGGAGGACATGGAGACAGGGACATGGGGACAGGGACATGGGACAGGGACAGGGACAGGGGGACAGGGATAGGGGGACATGGGGACAGGGACACAGGGACAGGGACGGGGGGAAAGGGACACAGGGATAGGGGGACATGGGGACAGGGACATGGGACAGGGACAGGGACAGGGGGACAGGGATAGGGGGACATGGGGACAGGGACACAGGGACAGGGACAGGGACAGGGATGGGGGGACAGGGATAGGGGGACATGGGGACAGGGACACAGGGACAGGGACAGGGACAGGGATGGGGGGACAGGGATAGGGGGACATGGGGACAGGGACATGGGACAGCAGAGAGGACACAGGAGGGAACATGGGATGGGAATGGGGAGGGGACACGGGGACACGGGATGGGGACAGGGACAGGGGAGGGGACAAGGGGACAGGAGAGGGGACATGGGGAGACAGGGAAGGGGGACATGGGAGGGGACAGGGGAGGGGACACAGGGAAGGGACATGGGGACAGGGACGCAGGGATGGGGACACAGGTGAGGGGACATGGGGACACGGGATGGGGACAGGGAGGGGACATGGGGACAGGGACACAGGAGGGGACAGGGGAGGGACATGGAAGGGGGACAGGGGAGGGGACGGGACAGGGGGACAGGGGAGGGGATGGGGACAGAGGGAGGGGACACAGGGAGGGGACATGGGGACACAGGTTGGGGACAGGGGAGGGGACCCTGGGTCAGTCCCTGACTGGCACTTGTCCCCAGCCACCAGCCCTGAGGACGGCGTCACCGCAGGGAGCGCGAGTGGGGACGGGGGGGCAGTGTCCCTTGTCACCCCCTGTCCCTTGTCACCCCCTGTCCCTTGTCACTGCCACCCCTGGGACCCTCTGTCCCTTGTCACCCCCCTGGGACCCTCTGTCCCTTGTCACCCCCTGCTGCCATTCCCTGTCCCTTGTCACTGCCACCCCTGGGACCCACCCTGTCCTTTGTCACCACCATCCTGGTCCCTCCTGTCCCTTGTCACCACCCCCTGCCACCCCTGGGACCCCTGGGACCCCCTGTCCCTTGTCACCGTCGTGCTGGCTCCTGTCCCAGGGTGACATCTGGGGCTGTCCCCTGTCCCTGATGCCACTGTCCCTGTCCCTGTCCCTGGTGCCATCTGTCCCTGTCCCTGGTGCCATCTGTCCCTGTCCCTGATGCCACTGTCCCTGTCCCTGGTGCCATCTGTCCCTGTCCCTGGTGCCATCTGTCCCTGTCCCTGATGCCACTGTCCCTGTCCCTGTCCCTGTTCCTGTCCCCTGTCCCCTGTCCCTGTCCCTGATGCCACTGTCCCTGTCCCTGTCCCTGGTGCCATCTGTCCCTGTCCCTGGTGCCATCTGTCCCTGTCCCTGTCCCTGATGCCACTGTCCCTGTCCCTGTCCCTGGTGCCATCTGTCCCTGTCCCTGGTGCCATCTGTCCCTGTCCCTGTCCCTGATGCCACTGTCCCTGTCCCTGTCCCTGGTGCCATCTGTCCCTGTCCCCTGATGCCATCTGTTCCTGTCCCTGTCCCCTGTCCCTGGTGCCATCTGTCCCTGTCCATGTCCCTGTTCCTGTCCCCTGTCCCCTGTCCCTGTCCCTGATGCCACTGTCCCTGTCCCTGTCCCTGATGCCATCTGTCCCTGTCCCTGTCCCTGGTGCCATCTGTCCCTGTCCCCTGATGCCATCTGTCCCTGTCCCTGATGCCACTGTCCCTGTCCCTGTCCCTGGTGCCATCTGTCCCTGTCCCCTGATGCCATCTGTCCCTGTTCCTGTCCCTGTCCCTGATGCCATCTGTCCCTGTCCCCTGTCCCTGTCCCTGATGCCATCTGTCCCTGTCCCTGATGCCATCTGTCCCTGTCCCTTGTCCCTGTCCCTGTTCCTGTCCCCTGTCCCCTGTCCCCTGTCCCTGTCCCTGATGCCATCTGTCCCTGTCCCTGTCCCCTGTCCCTGTCCCTGATGCCATCTGTCCCTGTCCCTGTCCCTGGTGCCATCTGTCCCTGTCCATGTTCCTGTTCCTGTCCCCTGTCCCCTGTCTCTGTCCCTGATGCCATCTGTCCCTGTCCCTGTCCCTGATGCCATCTGTCCCTGTCTCTGTCCCTGTCCCTGATGCCATCTGTCCCTGTCCCTGATGCCGTCTGTCCCTGTCCCTGTCCCTGATGCCATCTGTCCCTGTCCCTGTCCCTGTCGCCACCTGTCCCTGTCCCTGTCGCCACCTGTCCCTGTCCCTGTCCCTGATGCCATCTGTCCCTGTCCCTGTCCCTGTCCCTGTCGCCACCTGTCCCTGTCCCTGTCCCTGATGCCATCTGTCCCTGTCCCCACAGGAGGGTCCCCGGCCGTTCCCCCCGGGAGGAGAAGCTCGTTAAGAAGCTGCTCGTTAAACGGTAACGGGGGGGGAGGGGAGGGGACCCTGCCACCCTGCCACCCCCTGTCCCTTGTCACCTGTCACCCTGTGATCCCTGTGTCCCTTTGTCACCTCACCTGTCACCCTGGCCAGCGCCACCTGCAGCCCCTCCCGTCCTGTCCCTTGGCCAGGATGTCCCTGTCCCCTGTCCCCTGTCCTGGGGTCCCCCTGTGCCAGGACCCCCTGTCCCTGTCCCTGTCCCCTGTCCCCAACCTTCCCCAGCCTTGTCACTGTCCCTAGTCCCCAACCTTGTCACTGTCCCTGTCCCCAACCTTGTCACTGTCCCTTGTCCTCTGTCCCTGACCCCTGTCACTGTCCCTTGTCTGCCTGTCCCCAACCCCTGACCCTGTCCCTTGTCCCCAGCACCCCAACCCTTGTCGCTGTCCCTTGTCCCCAACCCTCCCCAGCCTTGTCACTGTCCCTGTTCCCTGTCCCTGAGCCTTGTCCCTGTTCCCCTGTCCCTGAGCCTTGTCACTGTCCCTGTCCCTGAGCCTTGTCACTGTCTCTGTCCCCTGTCCCTGAGCCTTGTCCCTGTCCCCTGTCACTGTCCCTGTCCCCCTGTCCCTGAGCCTTGTCCCTGTCCCTGTCCCTGAGCCTTGTCACTGTCCCTGTCCCCTGTCCCTGTCCCTGAGCCTTGTCCCTGTCCCTGTCCCCTGTCCCTGAGCCTTGTCCCTGTCCCCTGTCCCCAACCCTTGTCCCTGTCCCTGTCCCCTGTCCCTGTCCCCCTGTCCCAGAGCTCCCAGGACCCCCAGCCCCCCCAGTCTCCTGGGTTCCCCCCCAGAGCTTTGGGGTCCCCGTGTGACCCCATTCTCCCCCAGGGGGGCCCCCAGGGGTTTTGGGGTCCCCGTGTGTCCCCAGTGTCCCCCAGGATCCCCCTCAGAGGTTTTGGTGCCCCCAGGTGACCCTGCTGTCCCCAGGAGGGGCTCCCAGGGTTTTGGGGTCCCCGTGTGTCCCCACTATCTCCCAGGGTCCCTCCCCTGAGGTTTGGGGTCCCCATCTGACCCCATTATCCCCACAGGAGGGGCCCCCCCTCGGTGTGGGGCAGCCCCCCGGGTTTTGGGGTGCCCTGGTGACATTGGTGTCCCACAGAAGGGGCTCCCAGGGGTTTTGGGGTGCCCTGGTGACCCCGGTGTCCCCACAGCAGGGGCCCTGTGCTCCCCAAGCAGCCCCGGGTGAGCCTGGAGCGCCTGGAGCTGGACCCGGAGCTGGACCCGGCGCAGCCGCCCGTGTTCCGCGTCTTCCCCGGGCCCTCGGCGCGCGAGTTCAGCCTCATCGTCATCGGGCAGGGCACGCCGGGGACAGCGGGGACCGCGGGGACAGCTGGCACTGAGGGGACACAGGGGACACAAGGGACGGCGGGGACGGTGCAGCCGCACGGAGCGCTGCTGGTCAAGGTGAGCGACACCTGTGTCCCCTCCCCTGTGTCCCCTCCCCCCCCAGGTGAGCGTCCCCCATGTCCCATCCCCTGTGTCCCCATCCCAATGAGTGTCCCCAGTGTCCCCCCCCCCAGTGCACGCTGTCCCCTCCCCCCCAGGTGAGCGTCCCCCATGTCCCCATCTCCTTTGTCCCCATCGTCCCTCCCCATCCCCATAGTCCCCATCCCCTACGTCCCCTGTCCCCATCCCCATTGTCA
>NW_026536402.1:0-7500 GCF_028551555.1 Melozone crissalis
TTCCCTTCCCTTCCCTTCCCTTCCCTTCCCTTCCCTTCCCAGAACATTCCCTTCCCTTCCCTTCCCTTCCCTTCCCTTCCCTTCCCTTCCCTTCCCTGCCCTTCCCGGAACCTTCCCGGAACCTTCCGTTCCCTTCCCTTCCCTTCCCGGAACCTTCCCTTCCCTTCCCTTCCCTTCCCTTCCCTTCCCTTCCCTTCCCTTCCCTTCCCTTCCCTTTCCTTCCCGGAACCTTCCCTTCCCTTCCCTTCCCTTCCCTTCCCTTCCCTTCCCTTCCCTTCCCTTCCCTTCGATTCCCTTCCCGGAACCTTCCCTTCCCGGAACCTTCCCTTCCCTTCCCTTCCCTTCCCAGCACATTCCCTTCCCTTCCCTTCCCTTCCCTTCCCTTCCCTTCCCTTCCCGGAACCTTCCCGGAACCTTCCCGGAACCTTCCCTTCCCTTCCCTTCCCTTCCCAGAACCTTCCCTTCCCTTCCCGGAACCTTCCCTTCCCTTCCCTTCCCTTCCCAGCACATTCCCTTCCCTTCCCTTCCCTTCCCTTCCCTTCCCTTCCCTTCCCTTCCCTTCCCTTCCCTTCCCTTCCCTTCCTGGAACCTTCCCTTCCCTTCCCTTCCCTTCCCTTCCCTTTCCTTTCCTTCCCTTCCCTTCCCTTCCCTTCCCCTCCCTTCCCTTCCCTTCCCTTCCCAGAACATTCCCTTCCCTTCCCTTCCCTTCCCTTCCCTTCCCTTCCCTTCCCTTCCCTTCCCTTCCCTTCCCTTCCCTTCCCTTCCCTTCCCTTCCCTTCCCTTCCCTTCCCTTCCCTTCTCTTCCCTTCCCTTCCCTTCCCTTCCATTCCATTCCCGGGACCTTCCCTTCCCTTCCCTTCCCTTCCCTTCCCTTCCCTTCCCTTCCCTTCCCTTCCCTTCCCTTCCCAGAACATTCCCTTCCCTTCCCTTCCCTTCCCTTCCCTTCCCTTCCCTTCCCTTCCCTTCCATTCCATTCCCGGGACCTTCCCTTCCCGGAACCTTCCCTTCCCTTCCCGGGACCTTCCCTTCCCGGGACCTTCCCTTACCGGAACCTTCCCTTCCCTTCCCTTCCCTTCCCTTCCCTTCCCTTCCCTTCCCTTCCCTTCCCGGAACCTTCCCGGAACCTTCCCTTCCCTTCCCTTCCCTTCCCTTCCCTTCCCTTCCCTTCCCTTCCCTTCCCTTCCCTTCCCATCCCTTCCCTTCCCTTCCCTTCCCTTCCCTTCCCTTTCCTTCCCTTCCCTTCCCTTCCCTTCCCTTCCCTTCCCTTCCCGGAACCTTCCCTTCCCTTCCCTTCCCTTCCCTTCCCTTCCCTTCCCTTCCCTTCCCTTCCCTTCGATTCCCTTCCCTTCCCTTCCCTTCCCTTCCCTTCCCTTCCCTTCCCTTCCCGGAACCTTCCCTTCCCTTCCCTTCCCTTCCCTTCCCTTCCCTTCCCTTCCCTTCCCTTCCCGGCACATTCCCTTCCCTTCCCTTCCCTTCCCTTCCCTTCCCTTCGCTTCCCTTCCCTTCCGTTCCCTTCCCTTCCCGGAACCTTCCCGGAACCTTCCCTTCCCTTCCCGGAACCTTCCCTTCCCTTCCCGGAACCTTCCCTTCCCTTCCCTTCCCTTCCCAGCACATTCCCTTCCCTTCCCTTCCCTTCCCTTCCCTTCCCTTCCCTTCGATTCCCTTCCCTTCCCTTCCCTTCCCTTCCCTTTCCCTTCCCTTCCCTTCCCGGAACCTTCCTTCCCTTCCCTCCTTCCCTTCCCTTCCCTTCCCTCCCTCCCTTCCCTTCCCCTTCCCTTCCCCCCTCCTCCCTTCCCCCCAGCACATTCCCTTCCCTTCCCCTTCCCTTCCCTTCCCTTCCCTTCCCTTCCCTTCCCTTCCCTTCGATTCCCTTCCCTTCCCTTCCCTTCCCTTCCCGTCCCTTCCCTTCCCTTCCCGGAACCTTCCCTTCCCTTCCCTTCCCTTCCCTTCCCTTCCCTTCCCTTCCCTTCCTTCCCTTCCCTTCCCTTCCCTTCCCTTCCCTTCCCTTCGATTCCCTTCCCTTCCCTTCCCTTCCCTTCCCGGAACCTTCCCTTCCCGGAACCTTCCCTTCCCTTCCCTTCCCTTCCCTTCCCTTCCCTTCCCTTCCCTTCCCAGCACATTCCCTTCCCTTCCCTTCCCTTCCTTCCCTTCCCGGAACCTTCCCGGAACCTTCCCGGAACCTTCCCGGAACCTTCCCTTCCCTTCCCTTCCCGGAACCTTCCCTTCCCTTCCCGGAACCTTCCTTCCCTTCCTTCCCTTCCCAGCACATTCCCTTCCCTTCCCTTCCCTTCCCTTCCCTTCCCTTCCCTTTCCCTTCCTGGATCCTTCCCTTCCCTTCCCTTCCCTTCCCTTCCCTTCCCTTCCCTTCCTTCCCTTCCCTTCCCTTTCCCTTCCCTTCCCTTCCCTTCTCTTCTCTTCTTTTCCCTTCCCTTCCCTTCCCTTCCCCTCCCTTCCCTTCCCTTCCCTTCCCTTCCCTTTCCTTCCCTTCCCTTCCCTTCCCGGAACCTTCCCTTCCCTTCCCTTCCTCCCTTCCCTTCCCTTCCCTTCCCTTCCCTTCCCGTTCCCTTCCCTTCCCTTCCCTTCCCTTCCCGTCCCTTCCCTTCCCTTCCCCGGAACCTTCCCTTCCCTTCCCTTCCCTTCCCTTCCCTTCCCTTCCCCTTCCCTTCCCTTCCCTTCCCTTCCCTTCCCTTCCCTTCCCTTCCCTTCCCTTTCCCTTCCCTTCCCTTCCCTTCCCGGAACCTTCCCTTCCCTTCCCTTCCCTTCCCCTTCCCTTCCCTTCCCTTCCCTTCCCTTCCCTTCCCTTCCCTTCCCTTCTCTTCTTTTCCCTTCCCTTCCCTTCCCTTCCCCTCCCTTCCTTCCCTTCCCTTCCCCTTCCCTTCCCTTCCCTTCCCTTCCCTTCCATTCCCTTCTCTTCCCTTCCCTTCCCTTCCCTTCGATTCCCTTCCCTTCCCTTCCCTTCCCTTCCCTTCCCTTCCCTTCCCTTCCCGGAACCTTCCCTTCCCTTCCCGGAACCTTCCCTTCCCTTCCCTTCCCTTCCCTTCCCTTCCCTTCCCTTCCCTTCCCTTCCCAGAACATTCCCTTCCCTTCCCTTCCCTTCCCTTCCCTTCCCTTCCCTTCCCTTCCCGGAACCTTCCCGGAACCTTCCCGGAACCTTCCCTTCCCTTCCCTTCCCTTCCCGGAACCTTCCCTTCCCTTCCCGGAACCTTCCCTTCCCTTCCCTTCCCTTCCCTTCCCTTCCCTTCCATTCCCTTCCCAGCACATTCCCTTCCCTTCCCTTCCCTTCCCTTCCCTTCCCGGAACTTCCCTTCCCTTCCCTTCCCTTCCCTTCCCTTCCCTTCCCTTCCCTTCCCTTCCCTTCCCTTCCCTTCCCTTCCCTTCCCTTCCCTTCCCTTCCCTTCCCTTCCCTTCCCTTCGATTCCCTTCCCGGAACCTTCCCTTCCCTGAACCTTCCCTTCCCTTCCCTTCCCTTCCCTTCCCAGCACATTCCCTTCCCTTCCCTTCCCTTCCCTTCCCTTCCCTTCCCGGAACCTTCCCGGAACCTTCCCGGAACCTTCCCTTCCCTTCCCTTCCCTTTCCAGAACCTTCCCTTCCCTTCCCGGAACCTTCCCTTCCCTTCCCTTCCCTTCCCAGCACATTCCCTTCCCTTCCCTTCCCTTCCCTTCCCTTCCCTTCCCAGAACATTCCCTTCCCTTCCCTTCCCTTCCCTTCCCTTCCCTTCCCTTCCCTTCCCTTCCCTTCCCTTCCCTTCCCTTCCCTTCCCTTCTCTTCCCTTCCCTTCCCTTCCCTTCCATTCCATTCCCGGGACCTTCCCTTCCCTTCCCTTCCCTTCCCTTCCCTTCCCTTCCCTTCCCTTCCCTTCCCTTCCCTTCCCAGAACATTCCCTTCCCTTCCCTTCCCTTCCCTTCCCTTCCCTTCCCTTCCCTTCCATTCCATTCCCGGGACCTTCCCTTCCCGGAACCTTCCCTTCCCTTCCCGGGACCTTCCCTTCCCGGGACCTTCCCTTACCGGAACCTTCCCTTCCCTTCCCTTCCCTTCCCTTCCCTTCCCTTCCCGGAACCTTCCCTTCCCTTCCCTTCCCTTCCCTTCCCTTCCCTTCCCTTCCCTTCCCTTCCCTTCCCTTCCTTCCCTTCCCTTCCCTTCCCTTCCCTTCCCTTCTCTTCTTTTCCCTTCCCTTCCCTTCCCTTCCCCTCCCTTCCCTTCCCTTCCCTTCCCTTCCCTTCCCTTCCCTTCCCTTCCCTTCCATTCCCTTCTCTTCCCTTCCCTTCCCTTCCCTTCGATTCCCTTCCCTTCCCTTCCCTTCCCTTCCCTTCCCTTCCCGGAACCTTCCCTTCCCTTCCCGGAACCTTCCCTTCCCTTCCCTTCCCTTCCCTTCCCTTCCCTTCCCAGAACATTCCCTTCCCTTCCCTTCCCTTCCCTTCCCTTCCCTTCCCTTCCCTTCCCGGAACCTTCCCGGAACCTTCCCGGAACCTTCCCTTCCCTTCCCTTCCCTTCCCGGAACCTTCCCTTCCCTTCCCGGAACCTTCCCTTCCCTTCCCTTCCCTTCCCTTCCCTTCCCTTCCATTCCCTTCCCAGCACATTCCCTTCCCTTCCCTTCCCTTCCCTTCCCTTCCCTTCCCTTCCCTTCCCTTCCTTTCCCTTCCCTTCCCTTCCCTTCCCGGAACCTTCCCTTCCCTTCCCTTCCCTTCCCTTCCCTTCCCTTCCCTTCCCTTCCCTTCCCTTCCCTTCCCTTCCCTTCTCTTCTTTTCCCTTCCCTTCCCTTCCCTTCCCCTCCCTTCCCTTCCCTTCCCTTCCCTTCCCTTCCCTTCCCTTCCCTTCCCTTCCCTTCCATTCCCTTCTCTTCCCTTCCCTTCCCTTCCCTTCGATTCCCTTCCCTTCCCTTCCCTTCCCTTCCCTTCCCTTCCCGGAACCTTCCCTTCCCTTCCCGGAACCTTCCCTTCCCTTCCCTTCCCTTCCCTTCCCTTCCCTTCCCAGAACATTCCCTTCCCTTCCCTTCCCTTCCCTTCCCTTCCCTTCCCTTCCCTTCCCTTCCCTTCCCGGAACCTTCCCGGAACCTTCCCGGAACCTTCCCTTCCCTTCCCTTCCCTTCCCGGAACCTTCCCTTCCCTTCCCGGAACCTTCCCTTCCCTTCCCTTCCCTTCCCTTCCCTTCCCTTCCATTCCCTTCCCAGCACATTCCCTTCCCTTCCCTTCCCTTCCCTTCCCTTCCCGGAACTTCCCTTCCCTTCCCTTCCCTTCCCTTCCCTTCCCTTCCCTTCCCTTCCCTTCCCTTCCCGGAACCTTCCCTTCCCTTCCCTTCCCTTCCCTTCCCTTCCCTTCCCTTCCCTTCCCTTCCCTTCCCTTCCCTTCCCTTCCCTTCGATTCCCTTCCCGGAACCTTCCCTTCCCTGAACCTTCCCTTCCCTTCCCTTCCCTTCCCTTCCCAGCACATTCCCTTCCCTTCCCTTCCCTTCCCTTCCCTTCCCTTCCCGGAACCTTCCCGGAACCTTCCCGGAACCTTCCCTTCCCTTCCCTTCCCTTTCCAGAACCTTCCCTTCCCTTCCCGGAACCTTCCCTTCCCTTCCCTTCCCTTCCCAGCACATTCCCTTCCCTTCCCTTCCCTTCCCTTCCCTTCCCTTCCCTTCCCAGAACATTCCCTTCCCTTCCCTTCCCTTCCCTTCCCTTCCCTTCCCTTCCCTTCCCTTCCCTTCCCTTCCCTTCCCTTCCCTTCTCTTCCCTTCCCTTCCCTTCCCTTCCATTCCATTCCCGGGACCTTCCCTTCCCTTCCCTTCCCTTCCCTTCCCTTCCCTTCCCTTCCCTTCCCTTCCCTTCCCAGAACATTCCCTTCCCTTCCCTTCCCTTCCCTTCCCTTCCCTTCCCTTCCCTTCCATTCCATTCCCGGGACCTTCCCTTCCCGGAACCTTCCCTTCCCTTCCCGGGACCTTCCCTTCCCGGGACCTTCCCTTACCGGAACCTTCCCTTCCCTTCCCTTCCCTTCCCTTCCCTTCCCTTCCCTTCCCGGAACCTTCCCTGAACCTTCCCTTCCCTTCCCTTCCCTTCCCTTCCCTTCCCTTCCCTTCCCTTCCCTTCCCTTCCCTTCCCTTCCCTTCCCATCCCTTCCCTTCCCTTCCCTTCCCTTCCCTTCTCTTCTTTTCCCTTCCCTTCCCTTCCCTTCCCCTCCCTTCCCTTCCCTTCCCTTCCCTTCCCTTCCCTTCCCTTTCCTTCCCTTCCCTTCCCTTCCCGGAACCTTCCCGGAACCTTCCCTTCCCTTCCCGGAACCTTCCCTTCCCTTCCCTTCCCTTCCCAGCACATTCCCTTCCCTTCCCTTCCCTTCCCTTCCCTTCCCTTCCCTTCCCTTCCCTTCCCTTCGATTCCCTTCCCTTCCCTTCCCTTCCCTTCCCTTCCCTTCCCTTCCCTTCCCGGAACCTTCCCTTCCCTTCCCTTCCCTTCCCTTCCCTTCCCTTCCCTTCCCAGCACATTCCCTTCCCTTCCCTTCCCTTCCCTTCCCTTCCCTTCCCTTCCCTTCCCTTCGATTCCCTTCCCTTCCCTTCCCTTCCCTTCCCTTCCCGTCCCTTCCCTTCCCTTCCCGGAACCTTCCCTTCCCTTCCCTTCCCTTCCCTTCCCTTCCCTTCCCTTCCCTTCCCTTCCCTTCCCTTCCCTTCCCTTCCCTTCCTTTCCCTTCCCTTCCCTTCCCTTCCCGGAACCTTCCCTTCCCTTCCCTTCCCTTCCCTTCCCTTCCCTTCCCTTCCCTTCCCTTCCCTTCCCTTCCCTTCCCTTCCCTTCCCTTCCCTTCCCTTCCCTTCTCTTCTTTTCCCTTCCCTTCCCTTCCCTTCCCCTCCCTTCCCTTCCCTTCCCTTCCCTTCCCTTCCCTTCCCTTCCCTTCCCTTTCCTTCCCTTCCCTTCCCTTCCCGGAACCTTCCCTTCCCTTCCCTTCCCTTCCCTTCCCTTCCCTTCCCTTCCCTTCCCTTCCCGGAACCTTCCCTTCCCTTCCCTTCCCTTCCCAGCACATTCCCTTCCCTTCCCTTCCCTTCCCTTCCCTTCCCTTCCCTTCCCTTCCTGGATCCTTCCCTTCCCTTCCCTTCCCTTCCCTTCCCTTCCCTTCCCTTCCCTTCCCTTCCCTTCCCTTCCCTTCCCTTCCCTTCCCTTCCCTTCTCTTCTCTTCTTTTCCCTTCCCTTCCCTTCCCTTCCCCTCCCTTCCCTTCCCTTCCCTTCCCTTCCCTTTCCTTCCCTTCCCTTCCCTTCCCGGAACCTTCCCTTCCCTTCCCTTCCCTTCCCTTCCCTTCCCTTCCCTTCCCTTCCCTTCCCTTCCCTTCCCTTCCCTTCCCTTCGATTCCCTTCCCTTCCCTTCCCTTCCCTTCCCGTCCCTTCCCTTCCCTTCCCGGAACCTTCCCTTCCCTTCCCTTCCCTTCCCTTCCCTTCCCTTCCCTTCCCTTCCTTCCCTTCCCTTCCCTTCCCTTCCCTTCCCTTCCTTTCCCTTCCCTTCCCTTCCCTTCCCGGAACCTTCCCTTCCCTTCCCTTCCCTTCCC